>NW_020524187.1:0-39143 GCF_003368295.1 Carassius auratus
AAGATGACACAAAAAATAGGACATTGCATAAAAAATAAAAAGTTTCCACAAATATATGAAGCAGCACAATTGTTTTCGGCTTTAATATTAATAAGAAATATATAAATATATTTATTGAACAGCAAATACAGAAAATTCAGTTTTGCATCACAGGAATAAATTACATTTAAATATGTATTAAAATAGAAAACAGTTAATTTCATTGTATTAACATTTCACAGTATTATTGTTTTACTGTATTTTCGATCAAATAAATGTAGAAGATTATAAAACAAATGAAAAGCCATATGGGAATCAAAAAGCACAAACAAACAGAAACAGATTAAAAATATAGAAATTAAATACTACTTTCTTGTCATTCAGTTTTTCTCAGGATCCTGTCAAGAGATTATTTTTAATCCTGTCTTTTTGAAAAAGCATGATTTTTAAACTAAGATAATGCTAAGTTATTTTAGGGCCACTGAAAGAAAGTTTATTGTGAATTCAACATGCCACATCACTTACTGTAGCTCTAGTTCTGTGCAAAGATCATGAATATTCTATCAGTCTACCATCATGATTCAACCCCATTAACGTACACAGGCATGTCCTGAAGCAGATACGAGAAGTTCGTTGATGTGACACTAAATACTCTTGAAAAAAGTGAATGTGTAGTTTTACCTCTCCCCTAAACACTCCCCTACCTGCCATTGCTCAATTAAACAGATAACCCACCCCCAAACTCACACTATTGGTGTAGCTGTTGCTGAGTGAATCTCAAAGAGAGAAACTGAAATCACCACATAAATTAAATGTTTTCTTTTATTTTATAAACAACAAACCTTCAAATGACTATTTTCCTGCAAATTAGGTAGAAATTAGAGAGCGTATTTTAATATCCAACATGACAGCATTTTAAGAGTTTGACACTTCCTCAAATTATCCACTTGACACTTGTTTACGAGGTTGAACTCACAACATGACGAAAAAAAAAAGAAAAAAAAAACATTTTATAATTATTATTAGTTTTATTAATTTTTTCTCAGCAAATCTGGATGTATTATCATGTGTGTATCATGATGTACAAATCATTTTCTCAAAAATATGTAAATTAAATGAGAGAGTATGTTGGGTCTGAGGAATGTTCCAACGGATTCATAATATTGTTGTATGATGACGTTTGAGTTTTTGGCAAAGCAGAAAAGGTGCACATGGCCTGTTTTGTTTTTTCTATTAGACCAGGAACATAATAACAATGCTTGCCTAAATTAACGAATCCCTCAGTGGAGCTGATGATTTACATTGTTAAATACCTTCTGGCTGGCTCAAGGAGGCAGAAGGGTGGGTGATGTGTAAATGAATGCCCCTGGTAAGCGGTTTGCAGGGCTGGAGTGTTAAACCGTCATCAGCAGCATTAAATAAAGCTCATTCTGATTATTGTTACCTGTTATTCAGGGACATCTCTAGACGGATGTCACCCTCTCGCTGCCAAGCATCATGTGCATAGAGTTAGTCAGACCTGTGGTGAATTGCAGATGATGAACAAGAGTTACCGTTCCAGGGTTTGGTTTTTCATTTTTACTTTGAAGCTAGCTGGTCTAAGCTGGTCAAACTGATTTAATCAGCAATCCCGAATAAATTAAATGAACACATTTCAAATTTGCTGTTTTGTATTTGGTCCAGTTTAATCATATTTGTGCTCAATCTAACAGTGGTCTAAATGCTTTATACTCATGAATTGACAAAGATGTAGTTATATGCAGTGTAGCAACTAGATATATGCAGAAACTTTACTAATTTACTTATATTTTTCAGTAGGCCTTCATGAGGCCTATCTTAATGATTGTTTATGCACCCAATAAAACTGCTCTGATTGTAAAAATATATTATTTCTGCTAAATCCATTTTAAGATGGAAGCTGTTATTTGGAACATGCTAATTAGTTTCATTAGCCTGTAAATGTGTTCCAAAACTAGCTTGACCACCTTCGGCTAATATGGCCATCTGGTTTTGTTGATGGTCTTAGAAAGTCTAGCAGCTTACAGCTAAGGAAAATATTAAAGCCTATTGCGTCTATTTTTTTGTTTTGCATGCAATTTGTCTGTTCAAACCAATGTGTTAACCCTTTGAGCGGTATGGTCCCACATATGGGATTTAGAACGTTTGGTGACGTTGCATAACTGCCAAATTCAAACTGTGCTTTCGTGTTTACCAGATCACAATCAAGATCATTTAAAAAGGATTTTTAAATGACACAACACACTCATTTACACATATTTGTCAGATTGCTCATGACATGGTATGCAAATTTGTGAATATTTAAAAAAAGGAAAGACTAAATAAAAGCGATCCATCTGTCATACAGTGTTTTCGTGGCAGCGGGTGTGTCACGTGACAAGCCTGACACATCGCCATGGAAACAGTATGGGGAAACGTTCTAAAATAAAAATCGCCTTAAAAAAATAACTCTGGGGGGACCACTAGAATATTTTAAACTCACCACTGAAAAGGAAAAAAAAGAGAGGATGAATTATTATACAGATTTATTCTCTGACAATAGGCCACCTATTGTCAGAGAATAAATCTGTATAATAATTCGTTATTATAATGAGTTTTTAGTTTTTAGTTTTTAGAAAAGCAGAAATACTGGGTTACATAATACTCTACACTACATAATATAGTGAGCTTTTAATACAGTAATACAATAAGCTTTTAATCAAGCAGCTCAATGTTCCTTTGTTATTAGTTCTAAAGTGAAGTTTTAGAATTAGTAACGGAGGCTTGGACTAAACCGTTAAACTGTGAAATTGTGATTAGAATCCATGGTGTAAGTAGTACTGCACAAAAGAGGGTTTTTAAAGACACTTTATGTATGTACACACTTGTACCATCGAACTGTTACATAAATGCTAAATATCGCACTCGTAACCATGCGCTATGGCTTTTTATCAGCATATCACACTGCTACTCATGTAAAATTGCTCATTTATTTTGAAAAAGACTTTCGTGTTTTAATAGTTTCAACATTGTTAGTTACTCATTGTTAGCTATTTCAAAAAAGAGTTACTTTACAATAAATTAATCGCTTTGCCCAGTGTTTTTGGTGTTATATAGCGACACCTAGTGGCTTGGATGATTCAGTTTGTTTAGCTGCAAAACTGTTTGATTTCTTATTTATTCCGTTTCAGCTGGTGAATCACATACATGCTGATCAATATTATATTGAATCTTTAGTATTTGTAGTATATTGCATTTGTTGTTTTTGTTTAGTCTTAGTAACTACTTTGTTTACTGTAAAGAGCACAAGCTAAAAGCTCTATATAAAACAAAGTATTATTATTAGTATGATTCATGATATGATTTAAACATTGTGCAGCCCATTGGGGGAGATCCACTTCATGAAGTGTACAGAACTAATATATCTGAAAGTCTAAGAATAAATCTCTATCCTTTCATTGACATTTCTGTTTAATGATAATTTATTTTAAGCAAAACATTTTTTAAACTTTAACAACATTACTTGTGTACCATTAAGATGACAAATGTGTTTCATTCTTCAGCAGCGAGTCATGGCAGCCCACTCATTTCCTAATTGAAGTGTTTATCACTGATGATTTAGGAACAGATGGTTGGGATGCTTGTCCTCTTTATACTCTGGCCTCAGCCCAGCATGGATATCCGCAAACAATAGACAGCACGTACTCGGACAAGCAGAGTATCAAGGCCAAATATTTCAGACAGGCTATGACTCTTTCTGTTTCTACAGTTGATTTAAAAATTGTCCTTCAGCTGTTAGGTTGTTCACAGAGTTTCTGAACATATCCTGACTATATACTGTAATAATAAGTACATGTACATATTTTCGTTTGGGAATTTTGTCTTGGAGTCTTTAGCTATTAAATAAATGGGAAGCACTGTTTATAAACTCTAAACTTGTACCTATTTTTAATGTGATTTATTTCCTGTGACTGCATGTGTGTGAATATTTTTACACTTGTGTGGTTAAATTAGCCTCTTCTAAGAAGTCCGGGAGTCCAGCGGGATTTAAGACCATGACCATGAAGTCTAAGCAACAAGACCATGAATCATTTACATAACTCCTGAAGGCACACTGAATTTAATAGCCATGTCACCTGACTCAAATAAGAGTCTACGACTGGCTTTTTCAACATTTAAGCTTAAGCCAAAGCTTCATCTGTATGGTAGCTTATTCAAAATGCTTTTGGACAATTTCAAAAGCTCAGATTAATATTATTTGTGTTCAGGTATGATATGTAAAAGTGTATGGAATGTATTAAAATGCACCACTAAACACTGGCTAACAAATAAATAATGCATTTATGTTAAAGTAAAAGATGAAAGCAACCAGGAGCTTTAATGATTAGAGGGATGTGGCCGCCAAAATGTTTTAAGGCCTTTTAAAGTAAGTAAATCCTACATAAAATCTTGAGATTAGCAATTGGCATGAGAACTGCCATTTATTGAGTGTACTTGTCCCATTACAACATTGCAGTTGGCCCATAGATAATATGCCATAGGGATGGATGAGGCATTAATGAATTAAATAAACTATCACTAACTAGTAAATTAGCACCAGTTTTTGTAAAATTACATATCCAGCAAAATATATTTTTCACTTGTGAACAATTAAATTATTTTATTTTAAACGTCCTTATTTGAAAGCACTTTTATAAAACTATGGGCCATTTGGTGTCTCTGGAAAATCCAGGATATCCTCCATAAGATACACTAAGATTACAAACAAAATGCCCTTTACAGATGACACAATGAATGACATATTCTCAGAAAGTTATTCAAGTATAACAATACATATGAGTTTGTTTACTGTATCCTCAGCCTGGTCCCTGCACTGAGTCAGTTCTGTTGTTGGATGTCCTCCAGTCTCCTGCTATGGGAAAGGCAAGGTGATTTCTGGAGGCTATGACAGATAGAAAGGGCAGCCAAAGTCCTCAGGTTAAAGTGTTTGAGGTCTAAGGGTTTGGAGCCCAATGGCCATACATCTAACAAGTGCAGGAGTTAAGGATGCATCATTTTATTTAGACGCTTTCCAAAAAAAATCGCCAGAAAGATTTTTTTTTTTTTTTTTAACACTTTTAAATAAAATGACAACAGCACTGTGGCATTTCATTTAATGCAATCTCTAGGTCTTGCAATTGAATTAAATAGTGTTTGTGACCCCCAGCTTGTTTTTAAGCATGAGTAAGAAGTTGGCTTTTAGAGCTGCTATTTCTTTCAGTGTATTTCAATGTTCGGGCAATCTCTTGCAGTCCCAGGTGACTGTTGATGAATGACACATGAACTGAGAGAGTTGAGCACAGGCTCAAAAGAGAATGTTTCATTTGACACAGCCCATCGATTTTCTCCTAGTTCACTATTCTAGGTTAATTACCATTCCCCACTCGATAAAACACCTATTCTACATGTTGCTAATAGACTGTTAGTGTTCACTGGTTGCATGATTGATCACTGATTTTTTTGTTCCTCTGACATTAAGTGATAAGACATTAAGGGTCAAGACATTGCAAGCTTGAATATACCGTATACTGATCAAACCTTATGGTCGATGTAGTGCTGCAAATGGCTGTCTGTCAGCGTTTGGGTCAATAATGAGCTTTTAATGGGTTGTGTGTCCTTGGCTATATACTGAAGATTACATATCGGTTACTTCTGTAGTGAAGTGTTTTTTGACCTCCTAAGGATTCAATCTCTAGCATGTTTTTGAGCATATGGATCTCCTGCTGATTCAATGTTTGTAATACATGTTGAAAATATGGATCACCTACTGATACAATGTCATTTATGTTGTTTCTATTTAGAGTTGACCTACAACAGCTACTCAGTAATAGTCAATAATAAAAGTAAAAGACAATTAATTGTATTATTTCTTATTCGTGTTTGCACTGTTGACTTCAGGGATTCTGCAAGTTGGTTTAACCGCATGACTCTGATTTGACAGAAATATTATTAAATATTAATAAGCAGTGAAATGGTTTCATTTATTTTTTCAAAGATTTTTTTTTTTTATTACTATTATTTTTTAATTTACCAATTTAACTTCTAAATGAGGCATTTATTTTCTTAATTATGATATCAGGGCAGTTATATTATTATGACATTGTCACGGTAGGAAATCCAGTGTTTCCTCCGTGTCATGTTTTGTTATTGTTTTTGTACTTACGTTGTCTCCATGTGCTCGTTTAGTTGATTGTCATCACCTGGGTGTTGATTGTCTCGCTCCAGCTGATCGTCATCATACCTCTGCTACTTATACTCACCTCGCTCTCTCTCTGTTGTCAGATCCTCTCTTATGTCTCCATGCACTAGCTGGATTACCGTCCTCCGTGTTTGTGTGCTGGTTTGGATTCGTGTTGTCGTCCGCGTGTCAGTGTTCCGGTCTGTTCCTGGTTCCAACCATTGACCACCTTCACCTGCACCGCTGACTTCACCATCCCGCTCTTCTCACACCACCGTAGACCTTCCTTGCCATTGCCTACACTCTGGACACTCTTTATCAATAAACAACATCTGATTGCCTGCAATTGCTTCCTCCTCTTTTATCTGTCGTTACAGTAGGATCTGACCATCATGGAAGCAGCAGGCGATCGCTCCCCATCTCATCTCGAAGAATTTCTGCAACGAGCTGTGGGTCGTATGGATCGCCAAGACAAGGCGATAGATGAGATGGGTCGAGCCTTCCAAGCAATGGTGACGAAGGTGTCCGAGCTCGTTCTCCAGACGCAACAACAACAACAATCGTCACCCGCTGCGCCTCCCACGCCACCCACACCGCCGATCGTCTCCGGGGGGATTTCCCAGCCCGAACCACGCCTCCCCATCCCGGAGAAATATGCGGGTGAGCCAGAGTTCTGTCGATCATTTCTGTCTCATTGTTCTCTGCACTTCGCCCTGCAGCCCCGCACGTTCTACACCGAGGAAATGAAGGTGGCATTCGTCTTATCTCTACTTACGGGAAGGGCTGCCCTCTGGGGGACGGCGGTGTGGGAGAACCAAGACAGCTGCTGTGCCTCGTTCCACGCACTTTCGGAAGAGATGAGACGGGTCTTCGACCGCTCCGCCGCCGGGAGGGAAGCGGCTTGGCTTCTCACGGACCTACGTCAGGGGGAAAGGTCCGTTTCCGATTATTCGATTGAGTTCCGCACCCTGGCGGCGGAGTGTAAGTGGAACGAGGAGGCGCAGTGGGATCACTTCCTGCATGGGTTGGCTGACCGCATCCAACAGGAGATCCGCGCCGTCGAGCTCCCCACTTCTCTCAACAGTCTGATTGACCTAACCATCAGAGTGGAGAATCGACTCGATCAAGCCACCAGACGGAGGGGGAGAGCAGTTCTCGCGAACAGACCGGAGGCTCAGTATCAGCGCTCAGATGTTGCGGTCAGCCCACCGGGAGATCTTGAACCCATGCAGGTGGGGCGAGCTCGGCTCTCCCGGGAGGAGAGGATCAGGCGGAGATCCCTGGGACTATGTTTATACTGCGGCAGTCAAGAACATCACATCCAGCGTTGTCCGGTAAAAGACCAAGCCCGATAGTAAGACGGAGGCTACTATCGGGTGGGATCTCTGCCAGAAAGACCTCATCTACATCGACACTCCTTCCGGTGAGTCTACGGTGGTCCACCCACGCACTCGAGCATCACGCCTTGTTGGATTCTGGGGCAGAGGGTAATTTCATGGACTTCCAGTTCGCTAGTAAGCTTAACATTCCTCTCACCTTCCTCAAACACCCCATTGCACCCTTTGCTCTCAATGGACACAGACTACCAGTCATCACTCAGACCACCTTACCTGTTTCCCTCACCACATCTGGCAATCATACTGAGGAGATATCATTTTACATTACGGACTCACCTCAATCCCCCATCGTTCTCGGTCACACCTGGCTTCAGAAACACAACCCCAGCATCAATTGGCGCCTTGGATCTGTGGTTAGCTGGAGCGAGGAATGTCATTTGTCTTGTCTTTTGTCTGCTGGTGTTAATGTTTCTGAGTCTGTGTTTCAGGGGGAAGCAGTGGATTTGGCTAGCGTGCCCGCGGAGTACCACGACCTGAAGGAGGTGTTCAGTAAGTCTCGTGCTGATTCTCTTCCTCCTCATCGTCCCTATGACTGTGCGATAGAGTTATTGCCAGGTACTTCTCCGCCTAAGGGCAAGTTATATTCTTTGTCTGTTCCAGAGACGGCGGCCATGGAGAAATATATATCCAGTTCTCTAGCAACGGGGTTTATCCGCCCTTCCTCTTCTCCAGCGGGGGCGGGGTTCTTTTTTGTGGGAAAGAAGGACGGATCCTTGCGACCTTGCATTGACTACCGAGGGCTGAACAACATAACGGTAAAGAATACCTATCCTTTGCCGCTTATGTCTTCAGCTTTTGAGAGGTTGCAGGGAGCGTCCGTTTTCACTAAATTGGACTTACGTAATGCTTATCATTTGGTCCGCATCAGGGAGGGGGATGAGTGGAAGACTGCCTTTAACACCCCTAGAGGCCATTTTGAGTACTGCGTTATGCCGTTCGGGCTAACCAACTCGCCGGCAGTCTTTCAAGCACTCGTTAATGACGTGTTGCGAGACATGGTCGATCTGTTCATATATGTTTACCTGGATGACATATTGATCTTTTCTTCGTCTCTCCAGGAACACGTGCAACACGTACGACGAGTGCTTCTGCGGTTGCTAGAGAATGGATTGTTTGTCAAGGCGGAGAAATGCGTTTTTCATGCACAGTCTGTTTCTTTTCTAGGACACATCATTTCGACTGAGGGTGTTCGCATGGATCCTGAGAAGGTTAAGGCTGTGGTAAATTGGCCATCCCCAGAGTCTCGCAAGGCCCTGCAGAGATTTCTGGGGTTCGCCAATTTTTACCGGCGTTTCATTCGCAATTTCAGCCAACTAGCCGCTCCTCTGACCGCCTTGACCTCCCCTAGTTTGACGTTCAGGTGGTCAGACGCAGCTGAGGCTGCGTTTGCCAAACTGAAAAGCTGCTTTGTTTCAGCTCCCATTCTCGTCACCCCTGATCGCTCACGTCAATTCATAGTGGAGGTCGACGCGTCAGAGGTGGGGGTAGGAGCAGTGTTATCCCAACGCGCATCCTCAGACGGAAAGGTGCATCCGTGCGCGTATTATTCTCACCGTTTATCTCCTGCAGAAGTTAATTATGACATTGGCAATCGAGAGTTGTTGGCAGTCAAACTTGCACTGGAAGAATGGCGTCACTGGCTTGAGGGGTCGGGTGTACCTTTCATTGTATGGACGGACCATAAGAATCTCGAATACATTAGAACCGCCAAAAGACTTAACTCCAGGCAGGCTCGGTGGGCATTGTTTTTCGGTCGTTTCGATTTTACACTTTCTTACCGGCCGGGTTCCAAAAACATCAAACCCGATGCTTTATCCCGTCTTTTTGAGCGTTCCGATCGTACTGCTACTCCCGAGCCCATTTTACCGGGGACCATCATTATCTCCGCGCTCAGGTGGGAGGTCGAATCGAAGGTGTTGACCGCCTTAGAAGGGGTAACGCCCCCGGCTCGTTGCCCACCGAACCGATTGTTTGTGCCGGAGAGGTTACGGTCAGACGTTCTCCAGTGGGGTCATTGTTCCAGTGTTGCTTGTCACCCAGGGGTTAGTAGAACTAGATTTCTGGTCAAGCAACGATTTTGGTGGCCTGGTATGGCTCGTGACGTCCACGATTTCGTCTTGGCTTGTTCAGTTTGCGCTATTGGTAAGACTTCCAATCGACCTCCAGATGGGTTACTCTTACCGCTGTCTGTCCCTTCAAGACCCTGGTCCCACATTTCGCTAGATTTTATCACCGCCCTCCCGCCCTCTAAAGGCAATACGGTGATTTTAACCGTAGTGGACCGGTTCTCGAAGGCGACTCATTTTATTCCCTTGCCCAAATTACCTTCAGCCAAGGAAACAGCGGTAGCTGTCATTGACCACGTCTTCCGCATACATGGCCTCCCGACAGACGTGGTTTCTGACAGGGGTCCCCAATTTGTGTCCAAATTTTGGCGAGAATTTTGTAAATTGTTAGGAGCGACTGTTAGTCTTTCTTCCGGGTTCCATCCCCAGAGCAATGGTCAAACCGAACGAGCCAATCAGGATGTCGAGAGGGTTTTGCGATGTTTGGTTTCCAATAATCCTTCGTCCTGGTGTCAGCAACTCTCAGTTGTGGAGTACGCACACAATTCTTTGCCAGTGTCATCTACGGGCATGTCTCCATTTAAGTGTAGTTTAGGGTACCAACCACCTAATTTTGTCAGTACGGAATCCGAGGTTTCGGTCCCCTCCGCACACGCATTAGTCCAGAGGTGTCACCGCACCTGGACCAGAGCTCGCAGAGCTCTGCTCCAGGCTAGGTCGCGCACCAAGGCTAAGGCCGATCGCCACCGGTCGAAGCCTCCCCGTTACGTCGTCGGTCAAAGAGTGTGGCTTTCTACCCAGAATATTCCTATGCGGTCCGTTTCTAACAAACTTGCTCCCAAATTTATTGGCCCGTTTTCTATTACCAAGATTATTAATCCGGTTACCGTGCGTCTTAGCCTTCCTCCGGCGTACAGGAGGATTCATCCCGTGTTCCACGTCTCCAAAATTAAATCGGTGATTTCTTCCCGTCTTAATCCGCCTGCTCCGGTCCCCCCCCCGCCTCGTCTCGTTAATGGGGAAACCACCTATTTGGTTAATCGTATTCTGGACTCTAGACGGAGGGGACGCGGTTTTCAGTACTTGGTGGATTGGGAAGGTTACGGTCCGGAGGAGAGGAGCTGGGTTCCTGCTCGGGACATATTGGATCACCACCTTATAGATGATTACAATCTACAGGTAAAGCAGGCTGGGAACGTCAGGTGACGTCCTAGGGGAGAGGGTACTGTCACGGTAGGAAATCCAGTGTTTCCTCCGTGTCATGTTTTGTTATTGTTTTTGTACTTACGTTGTCTCCATGTGCTCGTTTAGTTGATTGTCATCACCTGGGTGTTGATTGTCTCGCTCCAGCTGATCGTCATCATACCTCTGCTACTTATACTCACCTCGCTCTCTCTCTGTTGTCAGATCCTCTCTTATGTCTCCATGCACTAGCTGGATTACCGTCCTCCGTGTTTGTGTGCTGGTTTGGATTCGTGTTGTCGTCCGCGTGTCAGTGTTCCGGTCTGTTCCTGGTTCCAACCATTGACCACCTTCACCTGCACCGCTGACTTCACCATCCCGCTCTTCTCACACCACCGTAGACCTTCCTTGCCATTGCCTACACTCTGGACACTCTTTATCAATAAACAACATCTGATTGCCTGCAATTGCTTCCTCCTCTTTTATCTGTCGTTACAGACATGGTGTACACAAAAGAGGCATATCCAAGTCTTTTATTTATTTGTTTTTATGATAATATTTTATGTAATTATGGCATCAGGACAGTTGTGTCATCGTGACATTTGACTTTGTTTCCTACGAAAAAAATGTATGTGTATACTTTTAATTAAGAGACTAAACAACTAAGGAAATAAATAAAACAGGTATATTCAAGTCATTTAACTTTTTTAATTAAACTTTTTCTCCTAATTATATCTTGACAGTTTTATTATCCTAAAATTTTCGACTTTGTGGCCTAAAATTATCAATGTTAATTTGAATTAAAAAAAAAAAAAAAACATTAAATTAAAGTAATTTTATTTTATTGTCAAAATATTTTTTTTTCTTAGTTATGATATCAGGACAGACCTGTCATCCTGATATATTACTTTGTGGGATAAAAAATAATAATTAATAAATTTGAAATTAGAAAATAAAATAATAAATAAATGAATAAATGAACTATGGCTCTGTAAATACTGCTCCATCTGAAAGCATGTGAAAATACCACATGTAATAACATGTTTATACTCAAAAACCACCTCATAATGCCAGTCAAGTGTGTGAAATAAATACTTCTGTGAGATGATGTGGCTTCTTAAACAGAATAAGGCATACAACATATTTCATAGTATTACAGTTATAAAATAATTATATATAAAAACAAAAAAATCACATATTGTCATAGTCCTGTTTATTAGTCACGTTGCATCAATAAAAGCAGTTAAATCTTCTGTTTATTCAGCTACTGCTTTATGGTGTATTTAGAGTTTGGCCTCTGGCCTTCAGATGGAGATTTACTACTGATCACAGAACTGTGCTTCACTGAACGATACACATGATAATCACAGCTTCGCCTTGTCACGAATGGAATTTCATTCCGATTTATCGTGCAACCCTAATCTAGATTTAGAAATGAAAAAGTAATTTTGACAAAAGTCATTGTAGGTGTAAATAGATTTTTTTTTTATTGTATTTTTTTATAAATTAATAGATTCAGGTCAAGGGAGGGGTTAAATATCTTTGTCGTTGTTAGACCTTCAAATATTTCATAGAGCATGCATATATAAATCCTTTATCAAAAGTGTTAGCAAGCAGTCAGCCAATTTGTTACATTTCTGGTGCCGTGACCCAGATGAAATAACCTTACCTGCAGAGCGGATCTGAACGGCAGGTCCTCCTTAGCTCTAGACAGTTTGGTTTTGTCTTCTCCTCAAAAGAACACGCAGGCATGATGGTTTGCCGGCGACGTTCGGCACACGCTTTATCCCGACAGGAGCAGAAGAGCAGCGGGTAGCTAAATTCTGTTTGCACGCGGTCGAAGAACTGCCGCAGACCCCTGTGACAGCGCTTTCGGTTGCAGGGCTCCTGTGCTTGCTGAATTGGAGTTGCGGGGCTGCAGGTGGCCATGAGTGCAGTACGCTGTTTCTTGCAGGTGTCGTTGAGGTTGCAAGCTTTTGCCGCGTCCAGGCATGGATTGCAGTGCTTGCCCGTGTCAGAACACAGATTCCCTTTTGCAGTAGCGGAGTCCATAGCTGTTGGCACAGATAGAGGAGAGCAGTGAGGGTCGGCATGCTTGGTTAAACAAAGACAAGACAGATTCGAGTGAAAATACGTATTTAGATGTGTCTACTCAGGCACACAGGCGAAGCACTGTCAGGTAGCTTCAGCTTTTGAGCCTGCAAATGTCAGTGCACATGTATTCCTCTAATAGAGGTATTTTGCAATACTCGTACATGAAAATAATCAAGACAAGCACATTTATCAAATATTACCCTGGCTGTGCACGCATCCTCCAAATTAGCCTCTATTTACATCTCTGCTTGAAAACTATGACATTTTATGACCTTTTCTGACTTTTTGATAAGAGCTAGATCTCTAATAGCGTTTTTCATTCCAACATGCACAGGCGGCTTCATGCTAGTCAAGCTTTTGTCTTTTGAAGCATGTTTAATTAGATTTTATACCAAATGAGAACTGCTGGATAAGCCATTGTTAGACGTCTTGGGTGGTTCTTAGTGAAATAGTTCTTGATTGTCATTTAGAAGATAGTCTCAGTCTTTTCTGAGTTGAAATTCTTACTGAGATGGCTTTGCCATTGTCATGTTCCAGACTGAGACTGGTCACACTAGCATGATTTTGTGAATCATATTTAACTATCTACTTTTGGAAACACTCTTAGTCTAAAGGTTGTTAAGGCAATATTTACCCAGTGATATTTAACATGTTATGTTAGTCCTTTTGGTTTCAAGAAGTAGATAATTGTGAATGCTCTTTTACATTCAATTCTGTCCATTAGTGGAGCTGGATGCATATTTTTAAAAAAAACTGAACTGAATGATGTGGATGAATTTCGCTGAGCATTCCTGGAACTTGCATTTTTGTGTCTATTCTTTTTAGCGAATCAATGCAGTATAACCAATGTTTTATAAAATACAACATGGCAGTGCAAATGAACTAATCACCCTTATGAGTTCATTCTTTTTGGTGTATCTATAACATAAATTGTGACCATGTTTTAGTCAGATTCCCAAAAGTATGAAAACTATATTTTGGTGATTCACAAACATTCAGTCATTGTGGTCTTATTCCTTACAGATGGTGCTTAAAATCAAGTATTATCAGTGGAGTCTGATTTCTTTGTGTATCAAAAACATGCTGCACATCCTATGTATGAGCCAAAAGAAAGAAACCTATTTTGGTAAAAAAACAAACAAAAAAAACATTGTTGTATACTGCAATGAAGCAATCACATACAGAAAAACACATGGGAAATATTGTTGGGACAAATACAACTTTTTTGCCTGTGTGGGGTCTGGCAGCAGAGACACAGCCCCTGGAGACTTCCTTTATCTGTAATGAGTGTGTGTGTTCTGATTTATTCTAACCAGTGTGTTTTTTAAGGAGTCTTAACATCCCACCCCAAAAGAACACCGGCCAACACTTCCTCATGTTTCCAAAACTCATTATCTCATTTTGCATCTTAAAATACGCTGATAAAACTCACAGTTTGCAAAGGGCAAAACTGTTCAAGTGAAAAAAAAAGGAAAAGCTCTCAAGTCCTGCCAGAAGTGATAAATATTCTTTGCATATATGAACGCAATGGCCAATTAGCACTACGCCAGAGCTACCTTGTTATCTCTCTGACAGACAAGGTTTTTACAGTATCCTCGGCTCAAAGTTTCCTCGCTGCGCGCTCGCACATGTTTTATTAAAGCTGAGGGAATCAGGCAGGGGCTTCAAAACAGATCTCACTGAGGCCTCGCTTCTCACAAGGTCATGTAAGTGGAAAGTGTACCTGTCCGCTGATTGCCTCACTAGCAAAAACATCCCTGCTCTCTTGCCAGACAACCGCTCCTCACCCTTCTTTCCAAATGACTTATGACGCATACACAATCTCTTCTTCAGAAACCCCTGGAAGTCCTCAGACAAGGACTGTGTTCATCATACAGCCTGTTCTTAATGGAACTGATAAAAACAAATAAACTTAGTATGCATGTTTTGGAATCATAGCTCAAATATTTATGCTATAAAAAAAAATCTGGCTTCAATATTTGTATTATTAATATTTTATGTGCTAAATCAAAATAATCAAGTACAAAATTAAGACTGGGGGGAATATCCATAAGCCCTTGTGCTTTAGTAATTTAATTATATATTTTTGGTCAAAGTATGGTAGCTTAAGGGTACATGAAGTAATGCAAGTTTGAGTTCTCTTCAGTACTGCTACTGTTGTTGGTATTCGTTTTTCTTGCTGTTTCGAAGAGCAGTTTTATGTGAATTACTGGGGAGAAAATACCCAATAATTTCAAACGCTGCAGTATATATTGATTCCATACTGGTTAGCGGGCAATATTGGAATTTTTTTTATTGTATTATTATTTTTTTTTTTTTTTTTTTTAATGAATGCAGTTTTTACTATACTGTATTGTATACAAATGGATTGGTTAATATCTTATGTCTGGTAATTAAATCTGCAGTCGGTAACTTTTGACGCTCTAGCGGTTAATAAACAGAACTGCTTGCGTCTTGCAGAAGAAAACTGTAGCCGGATCTACTTCTCTCTTTTTATGTCTATGAAGAATCACAAAGGTACTGGGTTACTCCACTGTGGTACCCCTGAAGCAATCTAAAATAGTCCCAATATAAACACTTATTATAGGTGTACCCTAGTGATTCAGGACAGGCTAAAAACATGATTTGGAAAATGGATTCATGGTGTACTAGCTTATTATGTACATTTTGTAAATTTTGAACACAAATAAAGTTACGGACCGCAGCTCTGATTGGTTGTTTCTTAACAGGAGCGATGTATTTCTGCAGATGGCAATAGCACCACTGGGAGGAGCCAGAGGAGACTGATTTATTCTACTGTCAGGACATAATGACAGGTTTAACAAATATGTAAAAAAAATATATATTTTACAAAAGTTACCTACTGCAGCTTTAATTTGATCAAAAATACAGTATCATTGATCATTTTAATATGTCATTTCAGAATATAAGTCTTCATTTCTTTTTAAAAGAATACAATTCTTGTATTGATAGCCATTGAGAAATGTCTCTTTGTTCTGAATTGGGTCATAGATTCAAATCAGATTTTCTTTGATCTTTTGGCATGTAAGAGGTCATTGTACTATAAAATCATTCTGTGAGTTTCAGAGCCCAACACTACCTTGTTTCAGGTTCATTGCACCAGATGACAGACTGTTGAGAGTATGAATACAGTGATCTCATCATTGCAACTGCAGAGATCATAACTAACACTTATGTACATGAATAAGATATTCATTGTGCAGTGTAGAATGTATCATTGATAATAAAGTTGCGCTGTGTGATTCCAGCGATTATAGAGCATTCATTGATAGTTTCCTGTGTATAATTTAATCACATTTTAAAAAAACTGATTAGTTTCACTAAATTAAGGAAAACAACATGTTAGTCTCTAACTTGATCTACTGATGCAAAAACAGCAATAAATGATTTTGAGACAAAGAACATCTGACTTTACACAAACTCATTATGTGTTAAAAATCACTGCAGATGAGCTTTAGAATTACCGTGGTTACTATGTTGTGGTATTACTGTCAGTAATTGTTTGCACCGAAAGTGCGACTTATTTACCAAAGACTTATTTACCTTTGATTATACTGAGACATTCACATAGTTGAAAATAAATAAGCACTTTCCTAGGATTCGAATTAGGGTTGCATGATTAATTGAATTCGATTGCATTGCATATCTTTTACTGAAGCACAGTTCTGTGATCAGTAGTTAATCTCCATCCGAAGGCCAGAGGGCGCTTTATGCCCTGCAGGAGAAAGGAAATGAACGTCATTCCAAGGTTGTGGCTAGAAGGGTGTGGCGAGTGGGGCGGGGCCGAGAGGCGTGGGAACGAGGAGTGAGGCCAGGTGTAGTGATTGGAGATGAGCTACACCTGAGCCCCACCGCTAGTATCGAGTCCCACGTAGGAGATGGAAGGATATAAAACTGGAGTGACGACCGTGAAGGACGAGAGAGGACCAGGCCTGGGACATTATTTTAGGTTTTGGCTTTTATTTGTGCGCGTCAGTCGCCGTGAGGGGCTGACGCGCCGTTTTGTGTTTATTTCTGATTATTAAAATGAGTTTTGATTGTGCGCAGGTTCCCGCCTCCTTCTTCCCGATGAATATGGAGATTTGTGAATCGTTACAAAGGGATACCCGCTGCGGCCAGAAACAAACAATGAAGCCGTAGTTCACTCACAAGTTATGCAAAACACACTATTATGAAATCAATTAAATTGTTAAGCGATTATGACAGCAGGTTGCATTGCTTGTCAATGAACTACGGCTCTGTGTAGTAAATGCTGCTCCATCTGAACCCACTTCTGTATACCATCAAGCCTTTACCCGGCGAGTTTGAGTCGTTTAAAACATGCATTTGAAAAAAGCAACATGTGTCAAACAATCCAATATATACTGAAATATAACAAAAATTATAATAAGAAGAACTTCGATAAACCATATATTTTCATAGCCCTGTGTTTATTATTCACGTTGAATCACTGAAAGCAGTTTATTCTCCAGTGGGCGGTGCCAAAGATGCAATGCTGTAGAAATAGGCGTTTATCTGATTCTGCTCGTTTGCATTTTTACATCCTAAAGTGACTTTAATCTGAAATAAAATAAAAGCTGTTTTGGACTAACAAAGAACTTCTGAGCTCTGAAATGCAATTTTGAAATGAATTTTATAGTACAATGATGACCTCTCACATGTCAAAAGATCATCTCAATTCCTGACCCCTTTAAAGTGCTATCATTCACCTGAAACTTTCTTTTTGATTATTCATCACGCTCACCATAAACCAACTCCGCAAAATGTGATTATCATGCATCCGGCACCAGGTTAAAATAAAATTTAATCCATGCTCCTCAGAATCTTTTCTTGCTTTTAAATCCGCTGCCAATTGCAGAGCATAAACACTCTTTCAACATCACTCCCATCTTAGCTGGCTGTTCCACAGTAATCAATTGGAAACACTCATCGAAAGCATCCTTTAATGTTCCACTGTTCTCTCTATATAGTGTGGCCATTATTTTTATATATATATATAAAGTCCCTTTCTATTATCCTCTTATCTCCCATTCCTGTCTTGAGAATCTATCACACCAGTGTCCAATGACAATTCTTTAAAGAACCAAGCAGATGTGAGCGGTCATCTGTTCATTGACAAATGAACAGGAGATCCATGTAACAAGATGTCTGATTATTTTTATGTTATGAGTGTTTTTCCAGTCCTGCTTTAGAAGCGAAACGTGCGCTCAGAGGTGTGTTGTTTTGGTCCTGATATTCATCTTATCTCGTGTCAGAGGGAAAGGGTCTCTAACAAATCTTCAAGGAGAGCCAGCTTACGGAGGCTTTCGCCAGCGAGGGAAAAGAATTATGAAAGGAAAATATTTGATTATGTTTTGGCCTCAGCCCTGATGGGAGGAAATCTGCTGATTTTAGACTGCATCTCACACATTTTGCATTTGATTGAAGCGACTAGTCATATTTAAGGGAGACTAGGTAGTGTGAAAACGTAAAATTTGTTTTATAATTCAATTTGTGATCAGAGATCTGGTGTAATCTGAATCAGCATGTATTTTTATATATAACATATGCAACTGTAAAAAAAAAAAAAAAAAAAAAATCCTTCCTTCAAATTGCTCACATACTGTAAATTTGAGTGCATTTTCATTTCAAGATGCAATGAATGTGAGGATTTGAACATTTCTGTATAGACTTTGCTTAAGGCAGTTGTTGAAGTGTACGGTAATAATTTGAGCATTTATTCATGTGTTACATGTGCTTTTTATCGTCGCATACTGGCACTTTAGAAGTAACTCACAATCTATGTGCATTATGCAAATATTCAAGGATCAGTGCCGCCCTGTGTATTCAGGTCACTTAGTAGATTATTAATACAAACACCATCTCGAGTGTGCTTGTTAGTCCATGTATTTAGTCTTTTTTTCTTATGCTTGCAGAAAAGCTATTTAGAGGGTTCAGATTTGATTTCACAAACCTGTAAATGAGTGTTTCTTCAATTACAGGCACATGTGTATCCCCGGGGTAGCCTTTTATTAAAACGAACACCTTTTTTATTTATTTATTTTTGTTGTTATATGAAGTCGCTGTAGAATTCTTGGAAAAATCTCACTAGGCTTTCCTAATTTATTTTTGCTGCTTATAAAGGTCCTTGACTTTTATGCTTGAAATATGAAAATCCATCACAAAATACTAATTAGTAGTAAACAAGAAGGAATAAACAGAGAAAAAAAAATAATCATTGTGAATTGTTATTTAGATACTGTTGTAGTAGCCTATTTATTCATATTTTGACTTGGCTTCTTCATTTACATTTAATTTAGTTTTAATATTTTTTTTACTAGTATTTTTGTTAGTTTTTATTTTAAAAACATCTATTTTAGGTAAATAAATAAATAAATCAGTTTTAGATTTAATCATTTTAATACTTTAACTTATACTTATGTTAGTCTCTTTATATATATATAGGAGTTAGCATTTTAATTTTCATATTTTTAACATTATTTATTTGTTTGTATTCAGAATAAGTACAATTACACATAAGAAAGGTAGCACAGGTTTCTGGCATTTTATCACAAAAACAACTTAAAATTTTATTTTCAGCACTGAATACTTATAAATAAATAAATATTCACTGAAGAAGCACCCAGAATTAGTATAGGTATACAAGGAATTGGCTCTGAAATAAGCTGCATAAAATAAAACTTAACATGAAGCAAATTCACATTTCATGATGTGTTTTTCTTACGTGGGAATATAAAAGGGCAGAACAGCAAAACGGGTGTAAGACAAATACTGCAGAAATAATTGAAACTGTCATGCTTCTCACGCAACACCTCCTTGCCTATAACATATGAAAGCATTTTCTAATAGTGCATTTACTACCTATATGTACCTGACATGCCAAATAATTCTCAATATGACTGCATATATGCCTGTACATAGTCTAAAGCATCTGCAACCTGTAGAGATGGTTTTTCAGATGGCCTCCTAGTCGGTTTTATATAAGGCTACAGATTACCTCTGCTGTGATTGAAGAAATGAGAAACGGGAACAGTCGCATAAGGAATAGGAAACAATTTTTTTTTTTTTTTGTGGCTGTGTGGTGGATAGCTTTTGTTAAAAGCCGTCAGCGAGACCGCAGCATGAGTTTGATTTTCTATTTATTTGTTTTCTGTTTACCTTTTCACCAAAAGCCCTGCCAACTGGTTTCTGCCTCCCATAAACCCTATTCCAGCAGCCAACTTTTGGATACTTAAAGGTCCTATGACATGAAAATTTCACTTTCTGAGATTTTTTAAGATTAATATGAGTTCCCCTAGCCTGTATATGGTCCCCAAGTTTCTAGAAATTTGAATCGGTGTAAATTGAGATTTTTCTATCTTTCTCTGCCTTTGAGAAAATGGAAGCTCAATCAGGCTGATCTTGAATCTCCTCGTTGTGACGTTGCAACGAGAATTGTTACCACCCCTTTCTCTGCTTTGCCCGCCCAAATATTTACATATAATTCAGCACAGGCGTTACAAACAGACTTTTATGATATGGATTCGACAGCACCGGCACAAACAGTGAGTAACAGTGTTCATTAATGCCTGATCTGTGATCAGTGATTTCTGATGTGTAGCTAATCATTCAAGTTCACACAGACTTTCTTTCTAAATCGTTTAATACTGATGCATCAGTGAATCAAGCCAGTGACTAAACGATCAACTTCGCGTTGTTTCTCTTAGTAGCATGAAACAAATCTGTTATTTAAATTGTGATTTAACTACAGAGAGCGATCAAAGAAAGCTCACTTTTTTTCCGGAGCTGTTACACATCGCGAGTATATCTGCACACTTGCCCAATCTGCCGTTACAATGAATGACGCTGTTATGCTGCACAACGGAGCTCTTACTGTATTCATGTGTTTGCTGTTAGCTGTGGTGAAAGCATTTTGTGAGATAACGCGTTGCAATAATGACGAGATCACTGCATCCATGCGATAAACAGACTCTGTCTACTCAATGCTCATCACTGCAGCCTTTCATGTGATGGGAAAAGATCGAACATTTTTTTATATAATCCACATTTCCACGATTCGTTAATCTCGACAGCTGTAATAGTAAAAAAAAAATAAATAAAAAAAATAAAAAAAAAAATATATATATATTTATTAGGGGTGTAACGGTTCACAAAATTCACGGTTCGGTTCGATACGATACACTGATGTCACGGTTCGGTTCGGTTCGGTTCGGTTCGATACGTTTTAGATACAGCAAAATGTAAAAACATCTCAACTTTTCAGAATGCCGCAAGCGCACCGCGGGTCATGTGACAAGAACCAACCAATCAGCTTCATCCTTTCCCGTAACAACGTTGAGAGCTCAGCCAAGATGAAGGAACAGCTGATCATAGTTGTATATGGATTGCAATTTTGAAATAAATTCAGTAGCAGAGCTACTGCAAGCGATTTTAGAGCTGCAAATCCATTTATCCTTCGCTGAAATTTCCGCGTCTCATGGAGAGAGCACGTCATTGTTGCTTAGCAAAGACAGACGCCTCATGAGCGCTTCTGCCCGAGCGCTTTGGAAAGGAGGAGAAAGACGCGCTTAGCGTTTTCCATGCGTTTTTAGGCACGATATGTGAACGGCCCCTAAGGCGCTCGCTCACTCAGCACGCGCTGAAGGCTCGTTGCAAAATGTCTAATGCATTTAACAGACCAGAAATATAAGATCCTAAAATAACCAACAGGTCTGGTGTTTGGGTTGGATTCCCTGTAAGCTATAGTGTCTAAATGCTGCAGGGATAGTTTGCTGCGTGCATGTTTCTCCTTTTTTTCGTCTTTTCCCAGATAGTACTGACGCATATATCCCAGATATTCCTGCTGGTTTTTTTTTTTTTTTTTTTTTGTAATCCCGCTGGTGTACCCTGTCATGTTGCAGATGCGACATACCGTTGTTTTTTTATCCACCACTCTCTTGCCATCACCATTACAGCTTAAAGGGAATCCAAAGTGCACCCAAACACCAGACCTGTTGGTTATTGGAGGATCTTCTCATTTCTAGTCTGTTAAACGCATTGGCTATTTTGCAACGAGCCTTCAGCGCGTACTGAGTGAGCGAGCGCCTGCTGAGTAGCCTAACATAAACATATAAGATGGTGTTTTTTTCTTCTTCGGGAGTGTCAGGGGCGTTGCCTGTTACGTTGTTTGGGTTATTGGGCTACCTTGTTGAACGCATATCATTATATTTCTTTCTCTCTCTTTTTTTTTTTTTTTTCAAATATAATTAATTACTCCAACGAACCGTTCGGTATACATAATGCGTACCGCGTACCGAACCGGAAGCGTCGTACCGAACGGTTCAATACGAATACGCGTATCGTTACACCCCTAATATTTATATATATATTTATATATATAACGTTATATTTGAGAGGGGTTCCACATGAACGCATTTCGAATGCAACGATGTCAGCCAATCACAACAGTTGTGGTTTACTCGGAGTCTCACAGCAGACACGCCCCTTCTAACAGAGCATTCAAGCCAGAGGGCTAATATCAGGATCTAAAAATGCTTTTTATTTCTAAATTTTAAATGTAAAAATCATATTAACAATATAAGTACACCTAAGAGAACATTAAAAAGCATTTAAAGATAAGGAAATTATCCATGTCATGGGACCTTTAAAGCACTCCCAGATAATGAAAGTGCTGTTTATCCCATGTAATTGTATTTTCCCCATTTATTACATTATATTTGCTCGTTTTAAAAGCTATATTTACTTTTAATTCTTAACAATAATTAATAGATTCTATAGTAATTCATTAATATATTATTTATTAAGTAATTTACATAATTATTTTGTAAAGTAGCCTGCTTATATAATTTTATTTAAAAAAGCACAAAATAAATGTAATATAATCGCAATGCATCATGATATTGAATTTAATTGAATCGTTGACATGATAATCATAATTGAAATTAATTGTAAAACCAGTGCTGATTCACACCCCTAGGACACATACTATTTTTAAAATACACAGTCTGGATCCACAAAAAAAAAAAAAAAAAAAGACTTCTGGGTGTGTTGACACTGAAGCATTAGGCATATGCAAGCAATAGTTCTTTTCACTGTTGATTGGATACTATTGGACATTTTTATCATGCTGAATGTACCAATAAAACATTAATGCAACACAGCAAACGGTAGTTCTGTAGAAATAAATAAATCAATAAATAAAAACTGTCTGAGAGTATGAGAAGATGAATGGATATAAAGGATAGTGCTAACCTTGAACAGGAAAAAAAAAACCTGGGCTTTCTTTAACCGCTGAAAAAAACAGAAAAGCTCTTAAGATGTCTTCACTTACCAGATATAATGGAGGCAAGTCTAAACTCATCAGAGAGATGCATTGGTTCATATGGGGAGGTCTCATACAGTTCTTCTCCTTCAAAATAACACAAAAACAGAGAAATATTAGATATTAGCATTGTTTGGGTTTTGCAGGAATATAATGTTCTGGTTAGGACAGGGCATACGGGTTAATTTATAAGTATTTTTCAAATACATCTACGGTACATCTTGCAAAGGTTATAAAGACAAATACAAATTCTTTAATACAAGATTCCTTAAAATAATGTTTTCAAAAGGCCAGACTCCTCTAAAATCTCACACTGTTTTAAGTACACACTCTCAAGAATTACAGCTGAGCAGTCTTTTGTCCAGATTTGTACTGGCCAACAATCATAAATTAGGTCCCCGGTGTTGCATCCCATTGGATGTTTCCAGAAAGTCTGCTGTTTTCTAATCCAAGGCCTTGAGCTGGAGCCCACAAAGAAGTGCAACCAATCTGCTAACTGGTCCCAGCAGAGGACACGCTATAAACAATGAAAGCTGTGACACTAGACCTTCAACAGACTTATGTGAGGCTCTCAGATAAAGACTTCCAGCTGTCTAGCTCTTTAATGTTTTCCTTTGAGATCAACAGAAAAAGTTTCTGTTGGGTGATTAGCACAGATTCTCCAGACAGATTAACACATGGTGCTTATTTGGGAAATGTAGGATTGAATGTGCGCTGTGTCATGCACCTATTCTAGCAGTCTGCTTCTAATCTGGTGGGATTCAGGCTGATTAATATAATTAAAGTGATAGTTCATAAAAAATTTATTAAATTCTGCCATTATTTACTGATCCTCATGTTCCTCGTTCCAGACTTATGACAGCCTGCTGCACTATATATATATACAGTATTGTTCAAAATAATAGCAGTACAATGTGACTAACCAGAATAATCAAGGTTTTTAGTATATTTTTTATTGCTACGTGGCAAACAAGTTACCAGTAGGTTCAGTAGATTGCCAGAAAACAAACAAGACCCAGCATTCATGATATGCACGCTCTTAAGGCTGTGCAATTGGGCAATTAGTTGAAAGGGGTGTGTTCAAAAAAATAGCAGTGTCTACCTTTGACTGTACAAACTCAAAACTATTTTGTACAAACATTTTTTTTTCTGGGATTTAGCAATCCTGTGAATCACTAAACTAATATTTAGTTGTATGACCCCAGTTTTTTAAAACTGCTTGACATCTGTGTGGCATGGAGTCAACCAACTTGTGGCACCTCTCATGATTCTTTAACAACATTCCAGAATTCATTCACATTTCTTGGTTTTGCTTCAGAAACAGCATTTTTGATATCACCCCACAAGTTCTCAATTGGATTAAGGTCTGGAGATTGGGCTGGCCACTCCATAACATTAATTTTGTTGGTTTGGAACCAAGACTTTGCCCGTTTACTAGTGTGTTTTGGGTCATTGTCTTGTTGAAAACCATTTCAAGGGCATGTCCTCTTCAGCATAGGGCAACATGACCTCTTCAAGTATTTTAACATATGCAAACTGATCCATGATCCCTGGTATGCGATAAATAGGCCTAACACCATAGTAGGAGAAACATGCCCATATCATGATGCTTGCACCTCCATGCTTCACTGTCTTCACTGTGTACTGTGGCTTGAATTCAGAGTTTGGGGGTCGTCTCACAAACTGTCTGTGGCCCTTGGACCCAAAAAGAACAATTTTACTCTCATCAACCCACAAAATGTTCCTCCATTTCTCTTTAGGCCAGTTGATGTGTTCTTTGGCAAATTGTAACCTCTTCTGCACATGCCTTTTTTTTAACAGAGGGACTTTGCGGGGGATTCTTGAAAATAGATTAGCTTCACACAGACGTCTTCTAACTGTCACAGTACTTACAGGTAACTCCAGACTGTCTTTGATCATCCTGGAGGTGATCATTGGCTGAGCCTTTGCCATTCTGGTTATTCTTCTATCCATTTTGATGGTTGTCTTCCGTTTTCTTCCACGTCTCTCTGGTTTTGCTCTCCATTTTAAGGCATTGGAGATCATTTTAGCTGAACAGCCTATCATTTTTTGCACCTCTTTATAGGTTTTCCCCTCTCTAATCAACTTTTTAATCAAAGTACGCTGTTCTTCTGAACAATGTCTTGAACGACCCATTTTCCTCAGCTTTCAAATGCATGTTCAACAAGTGTTGGCTTCATCCTTAAATAGAGGCCACCTGATTCACACCTGTTTCTTCACAAAATTGATGACCTCAGTGATTGAATGCCACACTGCTATTTTTTTTAACACACCCCTTTCAACTAATTCAACTAATTGCCCAATTGCACAGCCTTAAGAGCGTGCATATCATGAATGCTGGGTCTCATTTGTTTTCTGAGAATCTACTGAACCTACTGGTAACTTGTTTGCCACGTAGCAATAAAAAAATATACGAAAAACCTTGATTATTCTGGTTAGTCACATTGTACTGCTATTATTTTGAACAATACTGTATAACTCTACCTCTCATTCCATCCTGATGATCCGATATAGCTATTCGCATCTCAGCTTGTCTAACAGACATTTCTTCCTGGATGATGGACCATCACCTTCAACTCATCCTTGCCAAGACAGAACTGCTTGTGATTCCAGCAAACCCGTCGTTTCATCACAATTTCACCATCAAGTTAGGCACATCAACCATAACACCTACAAAAACAACTAGAAGCCTTGGTGTTATGATTGATTGCTAAAACTGTCCGATCCTGCAGATTTGCTTTATTCAACATTAAGAAGATCAAGCCCTTTCTTTCAGAACATGCTGCACAACTCCTTGTTCAAGCTCTTGTTCTGTCCAGGCTGGACTATTGCAATGCCCTCTTGGCAGGTCTTCCAGCCAATTCTATCAAACCTTTACAATTAATTCAGAACGTGGCAGCAAGATTCATTTTTAATGAGCCAAAAAGAATACATGTCACACCTCTGTTTATCAATTTGCACTGGTTTCCAAAAGCTGCTCGTATAAAATTCAATGCATTGATGTTTGCCTACAAAACTACCACTGGCTCTGCACCCATCTTCCTAAATTTGTTACTTCAGACTTATGTGCCCTCTAGAAGCTTTTTTTTTTTTTTTTTAAACAATCCATAATCAGATTTTCAGTTACAGTAAATACATAAGGATCATTCAATTCACCCTGATTGAATTGTACTATTTATTTATTAAATGGTTTAAATCTTTTAAAGGCTTAATTTTTGAGTGTGTACAGACATAAAAAAAAAATGTTTTGAATAATGTTGGTACCCATTGACTTCAGTAGTATGAGTTGTTTTAAAAATTGCAAGTTTATCTGTCACACCTCTGATTTAATAACTTGCAATTCTGAGTACAAAAGTCATAATTGTGAGTTTTATTGCTCAGAATTGCAACAATTGCGAGAAAAATGTTGATGCATACTCTGAAAAATGAACTGCATATTTTTCTCCCAATTGCAAGTTTATATCAATGTATATAGAATTGTGTGATAAAAAGAAATTGCCTTTAATTTATTTATTTATATTTTTGTGGTGGAAACAGGCTTCCATAGAAAGTCAGTGGGGTTCCATGTGGATTGTATGAATCAGATGAGACATTCTTTGCATG
The DNA here is from genome assembly GCF_003368295.1 of Carassius auratus. Lineage (NCBI taxonomy): Eukaryota > Metazoa > Chordata > Actinopteri > Cypriniformes > Cyprinidae > Carassius > Carassius auratus. The sequence goes on from NW_020524187.1 coordinate 26,899, forward strand.
TAAAACCTTTAAATGTATTAGAATCAAATTTTTTTAAGAAAGTAAATGTATATGGGTTTGGAATGACATGAGCTCATCCTTAAGTTTACCAAATTTATTGGTGAACTATCCTTTTAAATGGGAATTTTAAAAGGGCTTAATGGGTTTGAATCAGTTTTCCAGTAAAAATGGGTTTACATTTATATTTTTTGAAGGAACGATGAAGATCACATCAGTTACAGATTGAATTAGTCAAGCTGTAAATAATGACTTGTGTGCATTGGCTGGCCTTAAGTGCCATACTGTATGCCGGTCATAGCTCCACATTATGATGCCAGGTGGCCCCGTCATCCTAGAATGCTTCTCAACATCATCATCATCATCCCCAGCTTGTGTGTCCCTATTCCAAGCCCATTGGGCTCAGAGGGCCCTTTGGTCTCGGCAGTGTCTTTGTGTGCAACCCAAATGTACCTCTGGCTGGCAATTATTTTATGGGATCATCCTGGATCAAGAATTTATCTGCTGTGTCACTGTAGCTCTCCGCTGTCCGCCTCCCAGCTCTGCTGCTGCTGTGTGGCCACCTTTATGTTCTGTTCCTCAATGAGTTAATCCTGCACACACAGCCTTAATCTCTGCAGAACCAGCCCGCAGTGCCTTGTGCAGGGAAAATACTGGCAAGTTCCAGAGGGGGAACCGCTAGTGGCATAAAATAAGTGGCCACATAAATCTCGGGATAGAGGCGTTTGTCCCCCGTCATATTTGTGGAGTGTACTAGGCATGTATTTAGCATAAATTAGGTGAGTTTAATCTTCAAAACTTGATCCTGCCGAGAGTTTTCAGCAGGACATTACAGAGCACAGATGCTGGCATGATAAATGCAAAAGACTGTTATTGGCCGCGAGTTAAACAAGTAAGCAGATTTAACAATTCAGAGAACACAAACGGATACTGACATCGTCCTTGGCACTGACTTTGTCTGTTGCACTGTGAAAAAAAAATTGCTGTGACTTGAAGGGTTCAACAGATGGAGAGCATTCCCAAGATACTGAAATTACACTCGGCATTGGGATGCTGGAAAGACTTTAAATGTGTGAACTGCCATATTTTAGAGTCATACAATTGACCTATCAGGATTTTTACACTATTGAGGGGATTTTTTTAGACGTTATTTCTAAAAATGTAAGATAACATCACAGACGACTTTGCAGCCGCTGTAAATGACATCATGACTGGCTGATGCCAAAACCAGAGTGCTCACGATCCAAAACCCTTTGTTTGTCTCTATCCCGAGGGCAGCAGATCTAAACATATAAATCCAAAGTTCTGTCATGAAAACTTTAGATGGCGCAGGACGAAAACTCAATCTGACATAATGACATCATTATTCACATGGCACAGCTGATTGGTCTTTTTCGTATCCACAGCAAATGTTGCAACTCGCTTCAGAAACCCTCCGCCTTCCCCAGCTCCACCTGTATAGATCTGCTACGGGGTAATTTCATGTATATAATATGTGCAGCAGCAATATTTCTTACATGCTCACAGCGGTATGTCTATGCAGTTGCAAGTCTCTGTACTTGCTCTGCCACAGCAGCAGTAGCAGTGTAGCAGATCTGTTCTGCCAAGACCAAACACATTAACATTGTCATGTACATTACCATGCTTAACTGTCAGAGAGTTGTCACAACAGAACTGAATTTCATTATACCGCCCTCCCAAAAGAATCAAGAACTGCTCAGAACATTTACAGTGTTTTAGATTATTTAATAAAAAAACAGAACCATTTTTTTTTTTAAAAAGCTGAGAAAATAAGAGAAGATTCAGAATGAATCAGAGCATAGATGACGTAGATTTAGTCGATCAGCAGCCCCAAAGCTTGCACAGTCCTATACCACTTCCTGGATCAACATTTCATTTAATAACATTAGGTTATTTATTAGTTATTTTACATATGCATCTGCTTACAAATACGATCACTTGTTTCTGCTTCTTCATTGTATTTTGATCCAGAAATGTAGTACTTTTTCAGAAGATGTGTACTAGTGCCTACTACCATATAACAGTGAATGCCAGAAAATGTCATCAAAAGTGAGGCAAGCGTTGTTTAATAAAACATGGAATGATGATGTTTCAATGATTAAATCTAATTAATCACAAAATAAATTTGATTGTGAAATACCCACAAAAGTTTATTTGAAAGTAGCAAGTAGACATTAAGAATTGTAGCTTTAGAAATAATTATTCAGTTTGATTCAACATAAAATTTATTACACAAACATTTAGGGCTCTATCATACACCTGGTGCAATGCAACGTCAGGCCCGTTGCAAGTGTTTTTTGCTAGTTTCAGGCCAACGCAGTTAACATTTTCATGTCCTGTGCCATGTTGTTTTAATTGCAAATGCATTTGCAGCCATTCATGCGCTTATGGGCGTGATGGTCTGAAAACGAGGTGTGTTCAGGCACATTGCTATGTTGAGGTGTAACGGAGGCCAGCAAGTAGATGCTGTGCTGGTAAACCTCACTCCCCTGATCTCAACAGACACGCTAGCGACTGATGCTAGAGGCTGCTGTCTTTAGCCTCGTTGTTAGTGTGTCCGCCTCCCATGCTGGAGACCCACTCAGAACAAGAACGAGGTGTGGCAGTGAGGACCTCGGAGAGAGGTGTTACAGGGCCAACCGAAACAGACTGTGCATAAAAATAAAAATGCCTACATTGTCATACTGGATAATCATTGCATGTGTCAGAATTAGGTTACCTATTTACTCATGTAAGAGCAGCTCCCTTTCATCTCTGGATTGTTCTGTCTTTCTGCTTGCAATCTCCGCCATGTAAATAGCACATCTGCCATGGCACAAGTGCAACTGGTTCTTAAAGGGAAAGGGAGATGAGACTCTGATTGGTTTATTGCACGTTATGCCCAAAACACACCCATTACTCATTAAGACAATAGGAACAACCCTTTTAGACCCTTTTAGTTTTTCTTGTCATTAAAGTAGCATAAGTGGATTTGGACATACCCTGAGTGCACCTGCATTGTGTGCTTTAGACCCTGCATAAACTCATAAAAGAAGATATTGTTACCAATCATCTTTAAAATACCTTCTTTTATGTTTCACAAAGGAAAGGTTTGAAGAGACATGAGGGTGTGTAAATGATGACATTATTATTATTATATTATTATTATTTGGAGGGAGGTGAACTGTCCTTTTAATATTTTTATTTTTATCATTATAATTTTAATTAAATATTTTAATCTTTTTTTATATATAACTAATTAACACGTTAAATTGACAGCCCAATATAATATAATATAATATAATATAATATACAAAACTCTTTATTTTTATTCTTTTCAACAGCAAGAATAAACGTTTGTCCACATCGTGATATAGACGTGGGGGTACGATGTATGATTCTTAACTTTTATAAAGAATATCTCTTTGGATTTGAGTCTTGCAACTTTACAGATCTTCTTTATGCACCAAGAGCTTGTAACACTCCAAAGAGAAAGAAAAAATATATATTGCATCATTCGACCCCTTTAAATAATGATTCATTAGATGAATTCATTAGCACATTATGCAATTAATTAGATTTTACTTTGAATTGCTTGACAGCCCTAATACATTGCTGGTTTTGAAAGGCTGTAAATGGAGAAAGATGGGCAAACTGACTACTTAGCCTGCCAAACAATGACCTTGGAAAAAACAACCTGATTTATACTCTTCTGTGGGCTGCAATAATTTCTATAGTTATATTATGTGCATTGCAGAAAACAGATTAAACAAGGACTGTGGGTTTATAGTATCAAAGCTGAATATTAAGTTGGCTCTGGTGGATACAAGTCAGCAGACACAAGTCAAAAAAGCTGCCAAACCAACTTGATTAAAGTGTGCCATTACATTTTCACTGTCTTTGTGTCACCAATTTTAATTACCTCTGACAATAAAGTTGGCATAATTTCTAATTAACCTCTCTGTCATAAAAATCCACTCTGTGCTTTCTTCTTGTAAGTCAGAGACTTTGTTGGAGAAACATCTTCATTTGCATATTTCAGACTCGTTCTGGGAGCATGACTTTCAGATAGAGACTGTCCCCATCTCAAAATTTCAGCAGCCTGTGTCTTCTCCTTATGGAGGTATAGATGTAACGGCATTGAAAACATCCTCTCTTAAGTCCATGTAGACTGCAATTAAACTTTAACTGTGAAGATGTGTAGAGCTGCGTTTCCCAACCACTGCCTTACCAGTGAGACTCAAAAACCCCTTCATTCACACCAGACCACAAATGTGTTCCTTTTTTTTTTTATCTCTTATACTGTAATACTGTATATGGTTTTGCATTACCAATTAATATAATTAATTATTTATTTGTCTGCTTTCAAGTCTTTTAATGATGATTTATTCATTTATTTTACTTACTATTAGGGCCGGGACTTTAACGCGTTAATTGAGATTAATTAATTACACAAAAAATAACGCGTTAACTAAGATTAATTAATTACAGAAAAAAAAATTCCCGCATTTTTAATAACTTATTTTTGCACCGCGGAACGTTTCTCACTGGATGAGTTTCGGCGGGACCGATTATACTGGAGCACCAACTAGCGTTCGCATATGACCGCAGCAGCACATCGAGCCTCAAGTATCACCTCAACGCAAAACATATAGCAGCTAGCGTGGACTTTACATTTTATGTTGAACTATGTATTATTTTGTTGGTGCAACAGTTTATGTTGAACTCTTTATTGTTTTGGCCAAGGTTGTTGAGAGTTGGACTTAGTATGTTATGGCCTCTGAAGCAACAGTGAGATGTTTTCTAATAGTCAGTGTTTCTAATGTTCTGAATGTAATTGACAGTATTGTGTTTTACTTAAAAAACACTTTACAGAAGGTTCCAGCACCTATAAGCTTCCTGAATTTCTGAAATGTACTATTTCTAAATTGTTTCTAAATATGCTATTGCTACACTTCATGGCAAAAATTGCACTGGTCTGCTAGACTTGGTTGAACAAAAATAAACAATATGTTGTTGCTTAAGCTTATGTATTCAGTCATTATTCAATGGTATACTATAAATCCATATGAAAATAAATGACTTCTCACTGTTCTCAGGTCAAATATTTATATGCGATTAAAATGCGATTAATTAATTACAAAGCCTCTAATTAATTAGATTAATTTTTTTAATCGAGTCCCGGCCCTACTTACTATATATAATATAAAGAAACTTTTAAATATATTTATAATTATATGATACATCTTTGAATGTCATTAATAATTATAATTAATTAATTTTGTCATTGTGATATTATAATGATAATATATTTATATTTTATTAGTGATTGGCAATCATTTGCAATACATTTTAATGTAAAAAATGTATTTTATTACATTATTTGTTTTATTTTTAAGTATTTTAATCTTTTCATCATCACCAACATAATAATGATAATAATAATCACAAATTTATTTTAATATTTATAATCCTAGTATTTTTATAATGATATGATTATTTAATTAAAAATGCCATTAATTCAGTTCACAATTTTCTTTTATTTTTAATTATGATATGATAATGGCAATATCATTTTATTTATTCATACATTCATAAATCATATTATTTAAAAGTGTCTTTAATGTAAAATGCTAAATTGAATATTCTGTTTAAATCTGTCTTTTTAACATTTCAAATGCATTTATGACAGAAAAGGAGAAATAATTAAATGGATGAATTACCTTCAAAGCTGTTCAGATGATGTTTAGATAAAAAAGTCCAACTTTATAGCAGCATAACCATTCAATAAATGTGTTGATATTTTGGTTAAATGACATGACATCTATGGTGAAGAACAAAACTTAAAGTGGTGGTATATTTTTATTCTGTAACATTTAGTGCATCAGTTCTTGCCAGCTCATCTGATGTCTAATAAGTGCTCTTGAATAAACCTCAGTTTGTAATGTACAGGTGCATCTCAATAAATAAATAAAAGTTAATTTATTTCAGTATTTCAACTCAAATTGTGAAACTTGTGTATTAAATTCAATGCATACAGACTGAAGTAATTTAAGCCAGTCAAGAACACCAACACCATGGTAATTTAACCACTTTTGGTGCTTTTGGCAGTGTGGGCAGGTGCCAAATCCTGCTGGACAATGAAATCAGCATCTTCAAAAATCTGGTCAGCAGATGGAAGCATTGAGTGCTCCAAAATTTCTTGGTAAACGGGTGCAGTGACTTTGTTTTAAAAACAAAACAAAATGGACCAACACCAGCAGATGACATTGCACCCCAAATCATCACAGACTGTGGAAACGTAACACTGGACTTCAAGCAACTTGGGCTAAGAGCTTCTCCATTTCTTCAAATGAAATACAAAACTTCCTCTAATCTAAAAGGAGGAATTTGGACCAATGGGCAACAGTTCAGTTCTTCTTCTCCTTAGCCCAGGTAAAATGCCTCAGTCCATTCCTTGTGAAGTTCAATCAAATTCTTGAATTGATTATGCTTGAAAATTTGCTTGGTTGTGCATATTTTTCTTCCTCACTTTTTCCTTCCAATCAACTTTCTGTTAACATGCTTGGATACAGCACTCTGTGAACAGCCAGCTTCTTTGGCAATGAATGTTTGTGGCTTACCCTCCTTGTGAAGGGTGTCAATAATTGTCTTCTGGACAACTGTCAGATCAGCAGTCTTCCTCATGATTGTGTAGCCTAGTGAACCAAACTGAGAGACTATTTTAGAGGCTCCAGAAACTTTTGCAGGTGTTTTGAGTTTAGCCGATTGGCATGTTATCATATTCTAATTTTGTTGAGGGTGAATTGAAGGTTTTTTTTTTTTTTTTTTATGTGAGCAAAAATCATCCCAATTAAAAGAACCAAAGACTTCAACTCCTTCAGTCTGTGCAATGAATTTATTTAATACACGAGTTTCACAATTTGAGTTGAATATGAACTGAAAATAAATTAACTTTTCCACGACATTCCAATTTATTGAGATGCACCTGTACTTGCTTAACGAAAATACACATGTGATGCCACACAACTCCATTATACTAACTTATGGCTTTGCAAAAAAAAACAGTAACTGCCATTAGGAAAATGTGTCCCTGCCATGAATTTTAGGAAAAGAATCCATTAGTCACATCCACTATTGAGATGCACCAGGATCTGATTGAATAAAACATTTTGAGCTTTTGAAACCTTACAATAAACAATTACTGTCAGTACATGCACTATGATTAAATTTGACTAAATCGAAGCAGATTGTATATGAGCAGGTGAATTTATATGATGGGAGAAGGATGTCTTTCACAAACGTGCTGTACATGTAACTGTTACTGCTTATATGGGCCTGATCTATTATTATCACTATCAGAACTGGTTTAGTCTAGCTGAGCATGGCACTGTCACTGCGTTTCTTTTCTCTTGCCACCCCCAGATATGAACAAAACCAGTCAGCAGTATTCAGAACAACAACAACACTGTTCAGAAAGAGACTTTAGGGGGTGCTTTGAAATTGCTTTCTTCTTTTAAAATCAATTAGACCACACGAATTCCCTGCTTGAGCAAATTATGTAAGTTATATGTGTGTGTGTGTGTGTTGTGTGTGTGTGTGTGTGTGTGTGTGTGTGCATGTGTGTGTGTGTGTGTGTGTGTGTACACAAAAATACAGTACAGAAAGATTTAATTATATTAAATATATTAAATTATTGTATTACATGGACAGTTCTGTGCAAAAGTCTTAGGCCACTAGTATTTTCACCAACAATAAATGGTTTTAAGTCAGTTATATCTCTCTTTTGCTGTAGTGTGTCAGTAGTAAATATCAGTTTACATTTCCAAACATTATTTTTGCCATTAACTGTAATAATATAGTGAGATTTTTGTTTGCACAAAGAGACAGCAGCCAGTGCTCCACACAGAGTTCCCTTTCGAAAGCTTCAGTCAATGCTGCGCTGCTCAGCGCATCGGGAAACGTCTTATTCAGGACCAGCTGTGAATAATGTGTGTAACACATCGATAGAACTGACCCGGTGGTAATATAGCCTTGGTTGATGACGTCATCGGAGTGCGCCCGCAACACGAGGCTTCAGATAGATAAGCCACAGGTTCGTCAAAAGGTCGTTAGGATGAGACAACGAAAAGGTAAGTGTTGTGTTCATCCATGTTCACTTTCCATGTCTGAACTGGATACATACGATTACTTTGTTTGTTGGAGAAGAGCACACAGTTCTGGCTGTAGAGATAGGTGAGTGCAAGCATTGTGAACTGTTCAAAGTGAAGAAAATGCTTCGCTCTCATCTGAACTATTTCCAGACCACACCCACATTATCATCGTGGGGCTCTCGTAGGGATCTGCGTGACGAGCGAGCGACGGGTCAGTCCCTTTCGCTATCTGCATCACCTGATCAACGCATCCCTTCTCGTGATCTCAAAGCGCGCTCCGGTGCTTCTTCAGCTCATGATGGAGATGATAAACCTCTTGGGCTTACCAGGCTGCAGGTCAGGCTGGTGCTGCACTGCACACTATGGCAGTGTTAAAGGCATACTAGGCTGACCTGTTGAAGGACTTGAGTGGGGTGGCAGTAGTCAATCTCTGGGGAAGAGCGGTGTACACCGCATTACATGGTGCCCTGCCGGTATTCCAGAGTGCACCGATCTCCGGCGAGCACTTCTCTCAGTTACCACCCGGAAACGTAGTGGTGCTAAGAGGCTCGCTACCTCTACGGAGGTCTCTATCGAGACCATTCGGCAGACGTTGAGCGAGGTCAGGCTAGGCCAAGATCACACTGTACATCTGTGGCTTCAGCATCTACAGTGATTCCTCTGGGGCTGTTCCAAATGAGACCGTTTTAGATGTGGCTAAAAGCCAGAGGATTTCAGACCCTTGTTCCTTGCCTTGGGTCCCACTCTAAGGGCACCGTGTCATCGCAGACTGCTAACGACGGATGCCTCCCTGATGGGCTGGGGAGCGGTCTTTGTTGGCCATCCAGCTCAAGGGGAATTAGAGGGTCATCAGCTCGATTTGCACATCAATTGCCGTGAGCTGATGGCCTTATTTCTGGCTGAAATATTTTCTCCTTCAATTAAGGGTCTGTCATGTCCTAGTACGGGTGGACAATACAGTGACAGTCTCTTATATAAATCACCAGAGAGGTCTGCAGTCGCACAATCTGAACAGAATAGCGAGGCAGATTTTTATTTGGGTCCAGGACAAGTTCCTGTCAATCAGGGCTGTTTACATTCTATGTGGGAGCAAATTTACTGTCCAGACAGACCACTACAGATGGGGGAATGGAAACTCCACACGTAAGTAGTTAAACAGATTGGGAAAAAAATTACAAAGCGGGGTGGACCTCTTCGCCTCCCAACAGGCAGTGCAATGTCCCCTCTACTTCTCTCTGGGTCACCCAGCCTACTTAACCTGACTACTTAACCTGACCGAACAATGGAGCGCTCTCCAATTTGAGATTGTTGAGGAGGCATTCATGCACCAGTCAAAAGTTTGATTGACGTACAACTCAGGCCTATCGGTTAACGCTTTTATTGCTCTCCTCTGCACTATTGGACATAAGTTAACAGTATGACTATGGACTTATCCATGTTTTTATTAGGCAGGGTCGAATGAAAAAAGCGAGTAAGATGCTAAATTTGAGTGAGGCGGGAACAAAGGGTAAACTGCTGTTCAGTACAACTTAAAGCAGGACAGGTTGTCACTCTATAATCGTGCCAGTTATTCAGTGTAGGCCTATGTATTTCAAAATTGTATCTAGCACTATGTAAACTACAAAGGTTTAATTGGCATCTTTATTTCAAACGACCTGACCGACCGCGACCCAAATATCATAAACATTTTTTTTGGATGACTCGTAAACGCAGGTAACCGCTCATTTTGGATCAACCCGCGCATCACTCATGGATACCAACTGAAGAATGCTGGGCTTTAGCTGGATGTTATTAATACCATTCTTAGTGTTAGGGCTTCCTCCACCAGACAGAGTTATGCCAGTAAATGGGGTGTCTTTGAGAGGTGGTGTGTCCCCAGTCAACTGGAGTATTGATTCAGTTCTGGACTTCATGCAAGAGAAATTATCAACAGGCACATGCCCTGCTACTCTTAAGGTTTATGTAGCCGCCTCTTTCAGCTTGCCATGCCTTGATTGACGGGAGACACCCTCTGCTCTCTCGCTTCCTTCATGGGGCCAGACGACTGAGGCCTACAGTGAAAACCAAGATGCCTTCTTGGGACTTAGCTATAGTTCTCAAGGGTCTCGTTGAAACCCCCTTTGAACCTTTAGATTCAGCATGACCGATGACGTCTCAACCGAGGCTATATTACCGCTGGGTCCAAATTCTATTGACGTGTTAACACACATTATTCACAGCTTGGTCACGAATAAGATGTTTCCCATGCGCTGAGCAGTGCAGCATCTTCGTTCTGCTTTCTCAGGGAACAATGTTACAGTTAAGTAACCGGGAACGATCTGATCTCACCATCATCCAGTCTGTCTGGAATAACATGAAGAAACAGAACAAACTGAGACAGACTAAAATCCAGAAGAACTGTGGCAATGTCTCCAAGACTTTTGAAATGTTTTACTTTACATGTAATTAATCTAGAATATATGAAAGTTTAACTTTTTGAAAGAAGAATAAATAAAAATAATATTCACATTTTTTCAAGATCCATTCTGTATATGTGACCTTGGACCTTAAGTCTTAAGTCTCTGGGGTACAGTATCTTTTGTAGCAATAGCCAAAAATACACTGTTATGGGGTCAAAAAATTATAGATTTTTCTTTTATGCCAAAAATCATTTGAATATTAAGTAAAGATGATGTTCCAAGAAGATATTTTTGTACATTTTCCTACTGTAAATATATGAAAACTTCCAATTTTTTATTGGTAATATGTATTGCTAAGAACTTAATTTGGTCAACTTTAAAGGCAATGTAATAATTATTTAGATTTGTTGCACCTTCAGATTCCAGAATTTTAAATAGTTTATCTCGGCTATTATCAGATCCTAACAAAAACATCAATGGAAAGCTTTCACCACACTGGGTGCTGCTCCTGTCAAGCTAAGAACAGGAATGGAGGCTACAATTCACACAGGCTCATCAAAAAATGGACAATAAAAGATTGGGAAAAATGTTTGCCTGGTCTAATGAGTCTCGATTTCTGCTGTGACATTCAGATAGTAGGGTCAGAATTTGGCGTAAAGAACATGAAAGCCTGGATCAATCCTGCCTTGTCTCAAAGGTTCAGGCTGCTGGTGGTGGTGTAACGTGTGGGGGGTGTTTTCTTGGCACACTTTGGGCCCTTAGTACCAGTTGAACATCGTTTAAACGCCATATATATTATGAACCTCAAAAGATATGTACCTATAAGACGTTGTTGTGTAAGAGAGATAGACTGATACATACAAGTCTATGTTGGAAAAAATTGCAATAATAATTATAATACTAATTTGGTCAACAATTGTTTTTTAGTTCAGATGGAATTATAAGTAATGAGGGTCACACAAACTGACCTAAATACCATTTAAAGTGATTTTAAATTTTGCACATTTAATTTTGCATGGGGTTGAGTTAATTGAATATTCAAGGCAAAGTAAGATGCTGGAGGTTGGGCTCGATGAGAAATGGTTCGTAACGGTAAGATTTATTATGAAAATATCTCTGAAACGTCTGGAGACAGTTATTATCTTATTTTCAGGAGGAGGTAAGGCTTACATTTCCCTCATGTTGTGCCTGGTGGGAATCAAAGGATGCAATTAGCAAACAAAGAACAACTGCCTGATGCATCGCCTCGACGGAACAAAGTAAATCTGTTGTGGAGTCTAAGCAGATTCATTAATCCACAAATACCAAATGACTTGGCAGCGGGGGGCCCAGTTTTGCTTCACAATTTGTCAGGTGCACAATAGCTAATGAATTCTGCCCTTTTCCCATCCTCGTATCTACATGCTTGTTTAATTAAAGCTTTGAGAAAGGGTGGACTACACTGATATTTGATTAAGCATGCTGTTTAAAACCTGCACCTCCATTTCGGTGAAATCCTTGACTATCTGGTGTACTTTGCTAATTATCTTCAATCAATTTAGCTCATAAAACATGGCTTGGTTAATGCTAATCTTCAGATAAGCTGTAGGAATGTAATTAGTACCAAATCAGCAAAAAAAAGCTGGTAAATTCATAATGATGGGCTGTTGTTTTATATATTTCTTTTCTGACTCATTGACTGATGTGATGGCTTGGC
>NW_020524188.1:0-20951 GCF_003368295.1 Carassius auratus
GCATAGCTGTAATAGGCAATTAGGTTCTTTCTCATTATTTTACTTAGAGGAAGCATATACAGGCTAAAGAGCGGTGCAAGAATTGAACCTTGTGGGTCTCCACATATCAATGGATGTCTACTTGACTTATGCTCTCCTAGACTCACATAATGATCGCTCCTTTTTAAAGTAATGACCTGAACCCATTTGAGTACCATCCAGAAAGCCCGACCCAGTTTTCCAGTCTCTCTAGTAGTATGTTATGATCGACAGTGTCAAACGCAGCACTGAGATCTAGCAATACCAGCACTGATATATTGCCAGAGTCACAATTTAAGTAATATCATTTATTATCTTAATGAGTGCTGTCTCTGTGCTGTGATGCGGTCTGAAACCAGATGTTTAAGTATTTATTCAGCTGATTAAAAACTACCTTTTCTATAATTTTGCCTATAAAAGTAAGATTAGATATTGGTCTATAATTGCTCAAAATGGTGTTATCAAGATTGCTCTTTTCAGGAGGGGCTTAACAACTGCAGTTTTCAGGGAGTTTGGAAAAGTCCAGAAAGAGATTTACTTCTAAACAGTTAAGCACACTTTTGAAAAAAGATGTGGATAGTGTGTCAATATAGCAAGTTGATGATTTTAGTTGCTGCACTATGTCTTCCAAAATGTTGTTTGTTTTCTTACTGACTATTATTGGAGCAATATCATTAATAACATTCTTAACTTTTGAGTTGAAGGAATCAAGGAGAATATCAACAGAGTCGGCAAAAAATACTTGGTGTTAAAGATATGGCCTCCGTAAATAGTACACTAGTGTTCTTGTTAGGGCTGCACTATTAATTGCATGCAATTGTCATGCATGTCTCGTCAGTAAAGCTGGTTCTGTGATTAGCGGTGATTAGCGGTTGATGTCAATAACCTGCTTTCAAATGGAGCCGCACTTAATAGACAGAGCCGTAGTTCCCTGACAAGCTACGCAATATCACGTTCATAACCGCATGAGATTCTTCTGCGATTTTGAACGCAATAATGCACCACTTGTCAGCGAACTACGGCTCTGGTTATTAAGTGCGGCTACATTTGAAAGCATATCCTTCTGACAGAGACAGTTCTAGAGTAAGTGGTAGCAGAGATCAATATATCAAAGAAAATACAGAAGTGATCAGATAGTACTACGTCCTTAATAACAATGAATGAAATGTTTAGAGCCCTACTGATGATTACATCTAGAGTGTGTCCACCTTTGTGTGTGTCCATGCACATGCTGAATCAAGTCAAAGGTATTTAGAACTGTTATCATTTCTTTTGTAGTTTTGTTTTCTGCATTGTCTATGTGAAAATTAAAATCCCCTGCATTAGCAAAACAGTCAAACTCTGAGGAAATCATTGATAACATTTCTGTTACCTCAACAAATGCTGAAGAGTATTTTGGAGGCCTGTAAATAATAATAAAAAGAATGTGTTGAGCACCTTTTAGCACAATCCCTAAATATTCAAAAGACAAGTCATGACCAAAATGACACTTGTTTGCATTGATAGACATCTTTAAAAAAGCAGCTCCACCTCCACCTCTCCTAACAGTCCTGCAAACACTCATGGAAGTGAAGTTAGGAAGGACTGCTTCATTGAGGACTGATTTAGTGAGCGAATGTTTAAAGATGCTAACTTGATGGCAGTGCTTTATGTCATTACATCAGTTTTAGTTTGATGCATATTAGATGAGTTTGCCCTTAAACTGATGCCTTAAACTTTCTGTCACATGATAAAAGTGAAATTGAGAAAGCTACAGGCACACTGGGTTCCCACTTGTTCTTTAAACATTTGTGAATGTTGCGGTTATAATAGCAGGGACCCGACACATATCACTGAGAGCTTCTATCAGTTGTTTTTGGTTTGATGTTTTGGGACCCTGCTGTTTTCTTGTTGACATTTGCGGGCTTGCAGCGAATGAGTGAGAGAGTTTAGTCCAAGCATACACCAATTCTACCATTTTCAGTGAAAAGCACAGAAGTGGAGATGCTGGAGAGAGGAATAATGTGTCTGGTGAGATGGGTTGTGTCTCTGGTGTTTCTTGTGGCTGTGATATGTTGTCTTGGCTTCCCCGGCTGTCTTCAAGAAAGTCATCCTTGAGTACTGAGTCTTGTATCTGTTTTGATACATCACAGTCTGTCTGTGAGGAGCTCTGAGGGCAGGTCTCTTCCAGGATGGTGTCCATCAGCAGTGCTTTTTGTGGCTGCATGGTGTTATCAGTTGGGAGTGGTCCACTGATGAACGACTGAACTTGGAGTCTTCAAAGTGTTTGAAAGAGTTCACTGAAGTCCTTCTTAAGGATGTTTGACTGCTTTTTGAGAGTATCATTCTTCCCCACATGGATTGATAATTAGATTTGTAGTCTTGTGCTTCATTTTCTGAAGTTCCTTGTTCACATAAGAGACCGTTGCTTGAGGAAGGCAGCATGTTATTGTAGTCCTGCTACGGATGTTTCTGATAATAGAGTCACCCACTATCAGTGTCCTAGGCTCGGCTACGCTCTGAGCTGAATGTCACTGTCTGTTAGTAACGGTGTTAGCTGCTAATAACATTTGGGGATTCCTCACCCGCATTCATTAATTCTTCAAATCTGTTTTCAAGATGTATAGTGGGAGGTAGAATACTGGTATTTACAAGCCTTGTCATAGTTGAATCTGGGGTAGAGAAAGCTACGGCAGCAATACGAGAAACTCATGACAATCTGATGTCTTGTGTTCCTCTGGGTTTTGCACCCTGTTTGTGCCATCGATTAGTGTGATGATCCGTTTCGGCTTGTTCCTCTACACTTGGTACAAACTGTTGAGATTCAGAAGATTCATGGGACTCACCGGCTGTATGCTGAGAGGGTCCATGACGACAGTCTGCTGAGTGTTTCGCCTGTTTTGGAAGTCCATCAAGTAACTTTGTTTCAAGAATCACAATTCTTTGTAGAAGTTTGCAGCAGTTCATGCAACAAGTAGATCCAACAGGAGGCATTTTCTCTCTCTTCCATTTGAATGTAGGCAGTTGTTTTCCCATCTCCAGAATGTAAGCTGCTGGCAGTGGGAGGCAAAGTCTTCTTTTGTAGTATTATTCCAGTCAAAAAAAGTTTTTAGTTTTAGCGTTTGTGCCAAAAATATTTTGTTTGAGCACTGTGCTGATCTGCTGAAGTAAAAAATCGTAGAAAAATCTGAGAAAAGTACAGAAATAATAAGCGAAGTGCAGAACAGTAGGCTAGAACGTCCGAACGGTAGCAAAGCCAGAACCGCAACAAACTCAACTTTAACATGCATCTGTTCGATTGTGATGCCTTGCTCACTGACATGCTTGCGCACAAATCATGGCCACACACTAGCTCATAAGGATCTACAATCATAATTATAATAAGTTAATAAGAATGCTTAAATTAGTTCTAGGCTTGTAGACAGTTATATATGAAGAGTTCAGATGGAAAGAGCGATCCAATATTTTCTCATCTTCCTATGTTTATGTTCAGTATTTCACTTTATTGGGAAAGAAAAGAAACTGTTTATTGCTATTAAAGTGAAATTAAACGGTACTAGGTTTTTGCAGCTGAATTTTACATCTAAAATCAATTTGCACTATTTGAAAATAATATTTTCTTTTAAAATGTGCACTCTCACTCTTATTCGTATGTTTAATAGTCGAAAACGCAAATGTCTATTGTCACATTTATTTTATGTTTTACATGAATCATTAACCTATCGCATTTTTTCAATTCAAAAGGGCGAAATTTCATAAAAGGTTGAGTAGTTTGCATCTCTAGATAGTCTATTATGTTTGGTCGCTGAACATTTCAATCATAAAACAGTTCTCTAATACCGTAGGCTACTGCTTACATTTTTACACAAACTCTAGTTATGTTGTGACAGTAAGACCCACATTCTTTGATATGATTGGCCATCTCGACCACTGAGGCAGACCAGCCTAGAGCCTTGCACGGACCTCAAATTTAAGCCCTATCCCTAGACCTAGATTTTTTTTTAATGGCCAAGCGGCCAGTGCCAGACAGTGAACCTATGGATCAGTTTAGCCTTCTTAAATCATCACGACTTGCCTAAAATAAAATCTATAGATATATAAAACAGTTCAAGTATTTTTAAAAATTAAACCTAGATAAATGTGCGCTATATCCAGTAGTTTGTGCGGAGAGTGCAAGCAAAAGCGTGCTGGCCAGTGCAATCACTTGCATTTTTTTCAGTGGATATGCAGTAATTTTTGCTCATAAAGGTAAGAGTAATACATCATTCGTAACTGTAAATTGTCTACTTTTATTTGTGTGCAATCACATTATCAACAAATCGTTGTGCTTTTATAAAAAAAAAAAGAAAATAGTCATGATGCGCTTTCTACCGTCTCGTCTTGAACAGGAGCACTTAACAAAAATGAACCAAAGCTCAGTGAATACATGACTCACGGACGTGACAAATATATCTATAGAAAACTTTAAATGACTACTTAACAAAATACAACACATCAGAAACAAAAACTCATTCATTATAAAGATAATCCATAAAGATGAACTTTTCTCTTAAGGCTTGTAAAATTAAGAGTTGGCGAGTCAGGATTAGCAACATCATCCTTGCTACACCAACTCAGAAAACTATTTATTAGTAAATAATTCAATCTCATTCCTATTTACCCCATGACTCATTTATGGTAATAATTTTTTGAAGATGCTTTATGTCAAGCTTAAGCCTATTGCGTGCATTTAAAAGCAGAACACTGTGATGCTGCGGGACACTTAACACTGTTAAGCCGCTATTGACAGTCATGTTAGCACGGTCTCGTGTTGTTTCCCTCAGTGCGGCAATTTTTTCATCACTAATTGATGGATGTCTTAAATATAAAAATAAGGAGAAGCCTTAAACAGGCCTAAGGACAGCCCGCATCTGAACTATGATGTGGAAATTGGCCCGAAACCCAGCCTGGAGTGTAAAAAAAGTCAGGGTGAAATGCAGGGCTCTAGACCATTTAAAAGTTAAACTTTACAACTTTTTGTCGTCCTATCAACAAACAGCTTTACTCATTCTTATACTTAGAGTCTTGTACTGTCTATCCGCTATGACTATTTTAGTCTACCAAAGGACAAGATGGGTGGAAAAAATAGTAATAAAAATGAGATATAAATGACATAAAATGCAGGCGAGGCCCTCTAGAGGTGTGAGGCCTAGTGAAGTTGCATACTTTGCACAGCCCTTGCGACGTTACTGTGCACCAGACAGGGTGGGTGGAGGTGGCAGGAAAAAAAGAAAGATGTTAATAAAATGTATGTTAATGTTTTCAAAACTATTCAGTTCCAATAATGTTGATGTTAAAATGTAATTATTTTGTAAATGTTCTGTTCCATGTTAAATGTAAATGATACAACATGTGAATAAATAAATCATATTTGTTATAATCCAGTTCATCTCTTAGTCATTTTTCTGATAAAACCACAAAACATTTGTGTATTCCATTTTCAGACAGTCTGACGTTAGATTCTGACGTCAAAAAGATTTTCATTTTCATCCAAAATGCAACGTCTGACCAACGTAGCAGACTGACGTCAGTCTGACGTTGGGTTCAGCCGTCAACCAGATTTTCATTTTGATCCAAAATGCAATATCTGACTAACGTTGGAGATTGACGTCTGTCTGACGTTGGGTTCTGACGTCAACCAGATTTTCATCCGAAATGCAACGTCTGACCAACGTAGCAGACTGACGTCAGTCTGACGTTGAGTTCAGACGTCAACCAGATTTTCATTTTGATCTAAAATGCAATATCTGACTAACGTTGGAGATTGACGTCAGTCTGATGTTGGGTTCTGACGTCAACCAGATTTTCATCCGAAATGCAACGTCTGACCAACGTAGCAGACTGACGTCAGTCTGACGTTGGGTTCGGACGTCAACCAGATTTTCATCCGAAATGCAACGTCTGACCAACGTAGCAGACTGACGTCAGTCTGACGTTGGGTTCGGACGTCAACCAGATTTTCATTTTCATCCAATATGCAACGTCTGACCAACGTTAGAGATCGACGTCAGCCTGACGTTGGGTTCTGACCTAAACCAGATTTTCATTTTCATCCAAAATTCAACGTCTGACCAACGTTGGAGATCGACGTCAGCCTGACGTTGGGTTCTGACGTCAACCAGATTTTCATTTTCATCCAAAATGCAACGTCTGACCAACGTTAGAGATCGACGTCAGCCTGACATTGGGTTCTGACGTCAACCAGATTTAAATTTTCATCCAAAATGCAACGTCTAACCAACGTTAGAAATCGGCGTCAGCTTGACGTTGGGTTCTGACGTCAACCAGATTTTCATTTTCATCCAAAATGCAACGTCTGACCAACGTTAGAAATCGACGTCAGCCTGACGTTGGGTTCTGACGTCAACCAGATTTTCATTTTCATCCAAAATGCAACGTCTGACCAACGTTGGAGATTGACGTCAGCCTGACGTTGGGTTCTGACGTCAACCAGATTTTCATTTTCATCCAAAATGCAACGTCTGACCAACGTTGGAGATTGACGTCAGCCTGACGTTGGGTTCTGACGTCAACCAGATTTTCATTTTCATCCAAAATTCAACGTCTGACCAACGTTGGAGATCGACGTCAGCCTGACGTTGGGTTCTGACGTCAACCAGATTTTCATTTTCATCCAAAATGCAACGTCTAACCAACGTTAGAAATCGACGTCAGCCTGACGTTGGGTTCTGACGTCAACCAGATTTTCATTTTCATCCAAAATGCAACGTCTAACCAATGTTAGAAATCGACGTCAGCCTGACGTTGGGTTCTGACGTCAACCAGATTTTCATTTTCATCCAAAATGCAACGTCTAACCAACGTTAGAAATCGACGTCAGCCTGATGTTGGGTTCTGACGTCAACCAGATTTTCATTTTCATCCAAAATGCAACGTCTAACCAACGTTAGAAATCGACGTCAGCCTGATGTTGGGTTCTGATGTCAACCAGATTTTTATTTTCATCCAAAATTCAACGTCTGACCAACGTTGGAGATCGACGTCATCCTGACGTTGGGTTCTGACGTCAACCAGATTTTCATTTTCATCCAAAATTCAACGTCTGACCAATGTTAGAAATCGACGTCAGTCTGACGTTGGGTTCTGACGTCAACCAGATTTTCATTTTCATCCAAAATTCAACGTCTGACCAACGTTAGAAATCGACGTCAGTCTGACGTTGGTTTCTGACGTCAACCAGATTTTCATTTTCATCCAAAATTCAACGTCTGACCAACGTTGGAGATCGACGTCAGTCTGACGTTGGGTTCTGACGTCAACCAGATTTTCATTTTCATCCAAAATTCAACGTCTGACCAACGTTGGAGATCGACGTCAGCCTGACGTTGGGTTCTGACGTCAACCAGATTTTCATATTCATCCAAAATTCAACGTCTGACCAACGTTGGAGATCGACGTCAATATGACGTTGGGTTCTGTCGTCAACCCGATTTTCATTTTCAACCAAATTACAACGTCTGACCAACGTTGGGATCCAATGTCAGCATGACGTTATATTGACGTCCGGTGCCTGCTGGGTGGCATCAGCAAATGAGATTAACTTTTAGTGTTAAATGCCCCATTGTACTTTTGCTCATGAAAAGGAAATGACAATATTTTGATCCAACAAACATTGTCCGGGAGAGAGACCTTGAGAGAGATCTTTCCAGGGTGCAGACAGCAATCGCGGAGCGCCATGGTGATTTAGAACGCCAACTGAATTTATGAGAAATCTACAGACGCAAATAGACTAAAGGTGTAGTAAAATAAAGACCTATATGTGTATTTTGGACTTTTTTTTTTCACCACAAATCTGAAAGAAGACACGTTATTGAAGACAAACAGCCCCAAATCTCAAAATTGACCAGTAAAAAAACATTGTTTTTGCATGTGTCTCACCCATAGACTGTAAAAAAAAAAGTCTCAAGTGTGGAGCGTTAGTTATCATACGATTTGTTTCGTCACCTCACTTAAGTGAAAAAAGTTGCTAATCGACTGCATGTTTCAATAATGAATTTATTAGAATTGCAATTATACTTTTTTTAAACCATTGCTTTAAATTGCGTTGTTGCCTATATCGGCGTGTTCGGCCAAAAAATAAGTAAATCGTAACGCAGTAAACCCCTTTTACATTCAGCATCAGAGGAGTAACGTTATAGTAAATATAATGATTAGCATCTTGGTCTGCTCTAGGAGATAACATCGTCATCGAACCTGGTATGTCTAACACTGAAAGACGTTAACATTAGCCTAGTACCAAACACTTCTTGCACTTCATTAACTCGCTAATCGAAAAACATAAGCTATATAAAATAGATCAACTTATCGTGTGCTTTTTTCGTTGGAAAACAGCAGCTCACTATTCTTGGTCCTCGTTGAGAAGCATCGCCACGCAATCATGAGTTATTTACTAAACTGAAAGATTATGATTTGAATTTGTGAGTGACAGACAAGTAGAAGGGTGGGGGCACAGTGGGGGGCCAATCAGTTTTTAGGAGGGGCCAGTGCCCCCATGGCCCCTCCCCTGGCTACGCCACTGATCATATTTACACTCTTTTACATGTATTCGACCTACAAGATTATTTAAGACTACTGTTACCATTGTTTGCTTGTTTGTGAGGCTTCATTGTTCAGTCCAGTGTTTGTCCAATACTGTGATAGATGGACTCTTCTTGAACAGAATCAGTTCTGAGACTCTGATAAACGTCACTCTGTCTGCTGGAGTTCAGTTCTGTGTAGATCTGATCTGGATCCACAGCGTTTCTCTCAGCAGCAGCAACATTCATGTAGTCGAGGTCTGTGTCGACTGTTTCTGTGTTTGCAGGTCTGTGAAACTCGTTTGAGGCAGAACCGTCGTCACTTTGAGCTGTGTGTGAGTTTGAGACCACAGCTGGGTTTCCTTTCTCGTAAGCATTCTATAAGCCGGAATAAGGAATAACTAAGCAAAAAAGTAAACCTCGACATTTACTTAAGAAGTAATCTTAAATAAAGAGGATCCTGACTCACTTCTTCTGCTTTTCTTGTCATCACATGTAGCTCTTCAGTAAAGAAGGAAACCAGACCTGTGATAGATGAATGCTGTTTTCAGTAACTAGATTCAGTTCTTCATTTTAGCCTCCGTCCAAACATTATGTCACTGTTTCAGTGTTCACTGTTTATATATATATATATATAATAAAAATTGAAAATATAAAAATAGAAAGTAATTCAAAATAATAATAAAACCAACAATATTTCAGTCACATTAAAATAAGACTGATCTGAGTTCACTGAAAAAAAAAAAAAAAAAATCATACTTTTAGATTTTATTCATGCATTCTTTCATTTATATTGTTTAAAAATATTACCACAAGTCTGTTTTTTCTTTCGTACAGCCACAACAAGGAATACAGCAGAGATCAGGAGCAAAACCAAACCTACTGCAGTTATGATGATGATGATGACAAATGAATCTAAAAAAAACACAAAAGAGCATATAAACCACTCGGTTGGTTCTCAGAGTGAAATGATGATGTTTATGTGAGAGGAACAGGAGCAGTGAGTGTGTGAGATGTGGAGAGATGTTTACCTGAGTCAGGTTCAGACGTCTGTGCTAACAGGGTTTGAGGAGTCAGAGGAGCTGATGAAACACTTGTGCTTGTTATTAAAAACAGACTGATGGTTGGAAATGCTCTTGACCTCTCATCTAAAGTGAAAATACAGACGGACTATAATGTAGTTCAGTTATACATGAGCACTATGCAATGACACGTTTGTGTTGGGTCTCAAATTGACCCCCATTGGTTTCATTTCGTTGACTTTGGAACTCAAATACATGAAAAAATATCAAATCCTTCTTGGATGATTCTGAAGACAAGTATTCATGGAAACTAATGTGGGGTCAATCTGTCCCCAACAAAACGTTCCATTTTTAGAAATTATCTCTTACCCTCTTTAACCAGCAACAAAATCTCTGAATAGACATCAATATTTAAAGTCCTATCCACAGCACACCAGTATTGTCCCTCATCCTCTGTTCTCAGGTCAGTGATGCTGACGGTGAAAACTCTGGCCGTCGTGTCTTCAGTCAGAGAGAATCTCTCGTCTTCAGCTGGAGATCCTGATCTAACAATGATGTCTCTAAATCCAAAGGTGCACTTGCCTTTACATAAATACTTTGAATTTGATTCATATCCAGATTCATAGGGGCATCTGATGTCAACTCTCTCTCCTCTGTGTCCAACAATTAGAGTTTGAGCAACAACAACAGCTGAAAACAAAATGTCATTAGCCAGGATTATCACATTTGCTGTATTAAGAAATCCTGTCTGCTGACTGAAGTGGAAAATTAGAGCAGTGTTAAACTGTCACACGCAGGAGAACTCACCGATATGCATGCAGGAGCAGAGAAGAAGAAAGCTCCACATGATGTGGATTAATGACAATTTTGACTAAAATAAACCCTTAAAAACAGACCTTTTTTGTCTTCTGTGCATGTCAATGTATATGGCGCAATGCTGAACTTCTCCTTCCCCTTCCCGTATTTCTAACCAAATTCGTCACTACATGATGATATCTTGACAGCATATCAACACAATATCAGAAAAGATCTAAATCATACCATTTGTTTGTGTTTTTATGCTTTCATGGATTCATGTGGAGTATTTGCATAGTGTTCGCAGAGAGCATCACATTACATTTCTTTAAATTCACTTTTCATAATTATCATTAAATTGTGTCTTGGATATAAATGCTTAATGTTTATATTTTGTTATACAATGCAATGAGAATAAATCATTGTGACTTTTAGGGATAATATATGATCAAGCAACAAGGACAAGCAATTTGCCAGTAATTAATCAGAGGTACTAAATATTACATAATTATTTGTAATAAATGAATGATATAAACAATCTTAAAACAGAATAGCCTTAAAGACTCTTGTTTTGCTTCTTGTGCTTAACAATGAACTACATATACATTTTGTAGTTTATACCCTATATTCTAATAATAAAAAATAATAATCATGAACCATTTCATACTATGTCTTTTCACCATACAGGTAAAAGTAACTCAAGACTATGCACAATCATAAATCATACAAGATTTTTATTTATTTATTTATTTATTTTTTTTATAATATTTACTCTTAGGTGTTTTATAATATTTACTGTTACGCCTTTGTCTATTAACAGTTCTCCAACTTGAAAAAGTGCACATTTTGATCATTTGAAAGACGTAAGACCATGTATGGCTTACTTCTGCATGATAACAGGATGTGAAAGTAGTTCAGTATCTAAAATTTACCAACCTCCCCTTTAAATGCCCTGTAACTGTGGGAAAATGCCATATGTACTGATTTATAATCTGAAGGACACTTAGCTGACTTGCACTGTATAAACAAATATTAATGTAGACATTCATTTTTTTTCTAGCAAGCACCTCTTTCCTGCAGAGTTTAACTCCAACTCTAATCAAACACACATGAGCAAGCTAATCATCGGGCTTCAGGATTACAGACAGGTGAGTTTGATCAAGGTTGGAGCTAAACTCTGCAGAAACATTGACCTTGAGAGCCAGAGTCGAGAACCTTTGCAGTAAAGCATTGACAACAACAGAAAGACATTTGAACTATAAATGAAAAGTGCACTTGTCAAATCGACCTCATCTACTGTCCTTTTTGAACAGTGGAATAGATAATTGAGTTTGTATCAGTGAAGTCTGACTGGTGTTGAATTTGAACAGATGAATAAAGTGTTTCTACTCCTTCATTCGGGGTCATTTCAAACATCTCACTGGTCTTCACACTGCGGTTGGGTTCTTTGATGAACTGCACAGAGGAATAGTTCAGACTGTCTGTTTGTGCAGTGACATTTGGTGTGGTATAAATCAGAAAACCAGGGGCCTGTACCATGATGGTAGCTGAACAAATTCAGAGTTACAGGATTAGTTTTGAGTTGACAAAACCAAACTTCTCCAATCCGGCTTTGTTGGTACCATGATGCTGTTCATCAACTTTCTTTGTCAATTCAGGCTTTGATCCTGAGTTTGTGGAGCGCGTGCACATGAATGTGTGACATCACTGGCAAACAGCCAATCACGAGCCTTGCAACACAAAGCATGTTTGATTTACTTCTCCCGAGAGACCCAGCGAGATTCAAAACTTAAGGTTAAAGGTTTTGCTAAAGGTTAAGAGATTGAAGAATATGACACATTTAAATGTCATATGAAAAATGAAGGACTAATAAAATAAATGATCTTGCTCCATCAGTGTAATCACAAGTGGAAATTAGTTTATACATTTGAAAATATATAGTGATAGAGACTTGAACATGTAAATTCAGATTTGTAATTTTTAAAATTAAAAAGTGCAATCTTTTGATACTACAGCCTATTTATATCACATGATCTGTATACATTAATATTTATTTAACATAATTTAAAATAAATGTTAAACTAAAATTGCTTGTGTGTAAGAGATAAATTATAATATCAATCAGTATAATTATATAAATCATAAAATGACTCAGTTATTACCATTAAAGCCAGACTTCTATTTTTTTTTTTTTTTTTTTTTTTTTTTTAAGCATTAGTGACCTTTAATTTGGAGCAAGATAAACTGGAGATAAACTGATAAACTGTGTCAGACATGTGTCACTTCTCTCACATCTGATTGGTTCACCTTCAGTCTGAGATCTCTAACCCAGAACATAACCTGCACCAGAGCAGGTTAGCCGTGCAGCGTAAGATACCATGACAACGAACACCGATTAAAGCCGAGCTACTTTCATGGTACCTAAAACCCAGGGTTGGCGGAAACTAAGCTGAAACATAGCTGGCTAGCCACCTAATCCAGCTTCATGGTACAGGCCCCTGGTTGATGTGCAGACGATGTCAAACTGGTGGAGCGTCTCTTCAGTTTTAGTTTGATAAATAAAAAGAAGATGACTGTACACGTCAGCACCAGAGAACCAAGAGTAGCACTGACATGAAGCATAGGATCTGAGGACAGAAACCAGCACCCAAATTAAACATTTCTTTCCTTCCTATCTGACACGTACACACACCCACACACACAAACTGGGAAATCTGCTGATCTTGATGTTTTTGGTGAAGTGTTGACAGTTGAGCGCTTCATCGCTGATGTTCTTTTATTCTCTAAAAATACATTTATAAAGAATAAACTTGATTTCGAGATGGGTTGTGTCATGTTTCCCTCCTGTGGTTTGTGATGGTACAGCAGGATACATTTTGATAGATCACAAACTGTTATGTCTGCTCTATCTTCTCTTAAAATAAATATATGAATATAGATTGATTGGGATGTGGATAGATTAGGTTGGATGGATTGGGTTAGATGTTTTGATTGATTGGGATGGGGATGGATTTGGAAGAATGGATTAGGACATGATGGATTGGGAAAGAGATGGATGGGTTAGATTGATTAGGGATGGACACAGCAGTGATGCACTGGTGAAATAACATGAAGTAAAGTTGACTGGGATGGATGGATTAGGTTGGAATTGGGTTAAATGAACAGAATAATGTATTGGGATGGATGGCAATTACCGGTTATGTCTGTAGTTGTTCTTCTTGCAGGAGTTAAGGATGCACATTTTGGAACAGTTGTTAATTTAGAAACTGTGAATAATAGAAATATTAGTGGAAAAAAAAGGGGAAAAGGTGGTGTCGATGTGATGAAATAAACATAAATACATAAATATGCTGTTATAAAAGGAACATGTTGATGTATGTTTCCTGTTGTTGGTTATCGTAATCCAGAATTCTAATATTTCCACATATTTAAGAAACACAGAGTTAAGACTTTCAACAATATATATATATATATATATATATATATATATATATTTTTTTTTTTTTTTTTTTTTTTTTTTTCACAGTTTCAAAATTCCACAAAGTCATTTTCTGGTTGTTTGAATTACAATTTCATAAAAAAATAAATAAAATAAAAAAATAAATAAAAAATAAAGAATGCTTTAATATATTTTGTCTGGAAATTAAACCATGAACAAACTTTACAGGGATACTTCATTAATGGTTATCTATAAGTTCATGTTCCCAGAAAGATGTTCGGCCTCTAAAAGGGTTATTTCAGCTGCTATAAACCATAACCATTTTATTTTTTATTTTACAAAAAAAAAAAAAAAGGTATTTCTCTTCACTAATAATACAATTGCTTTCTACCACTCCAGAACACTGTGTGCCACAAACAGCATCAATCCAACTCCAACTATCCATTAGCTTAGATGGCTGATATGAAACAACAGCACATAAAACTCACTAAAATAACTTATGAAATGTATTCAGTGCATAACTTACCCTCAATCACATGTAGAGTTACATAGTTGTTAGTGTCTTTAAAACATCTGTCTTCTGCGCAGATGTAAGTGCCCGAGCCTGTTAACCGGAGGTCAGTGATGGTCACGGTGAAGTCTGATCCTTCATCAAACAATGTGAATCTAAGCTAGGAAATGAGAGCAAGGAATTGTGAAGTTTTCTCCCACTGGAGCAGTTTGAAGATTCAGAGAGCCCACTAGAAATGAAGAGTCAGACAGGATATCACATGATCAAATGAATAAATAGCACAAGTCAGTCCAAATATCATTCATATTAAATGTCATCATGCCTCAGTCTTTAGATGTTAATTTTCTCACAAAGACTAAGTGAACGCTAACTCACCTGTTCAGATGTGGGAGAGGAAACCTAAAAAAATCCACATGCTGAAAAGACTCCTTCCTCCTGCTTGGTAAGACAAAGTATTTACTTCTCTTTTTGTCTCGCCATCCTCTTGAGACATCTGCAGTGACGCAATAGTGACGTAACATGACCTGTGCTCCCACTAACCTCACACACATTTCTATACCATACAAATGAGTCTCAATAAATAACATCTACATTTTCAACCAGAGACATTTATTTATTCAAGACAACAAATCAATGATTTTTCTTTATTGATGAATTCAACACATAACAAACTGAGGACAACTGGTAACATTATACAATAAGATTCAATTACTTAATGTCAGTTAAAGTTTTAATTAACAATGGGCAATACATGTGTTACAGTATATGTGACCCTAGACAAGAAAACATGTCTTAAGTAGCACTGGAATATATGTAAAGTTTCCTCTGTGAAAATAGTTAATAATCAAACAATTATTTTAAAATCACTATATACAGTTTACAGCAAAGCAAACTGATGTGAAAATAGCTGTATTTTAATTTTGTTTTGTGTTTTTGTCATATGAATCAGTTTTTTTTACTCAATCGGTTTGTTCGGAATATACATATCCAGACAAAAAAGATTTTAAGTATTTTTTAAGCAATAGAATACAAATTAATATTATAATATTTAAATGTTCATATAATTGCATGCATATTTAATGATGTAATAATAAAAATAATTTAATTTAAAAATAAAATTATTAATAAATTTTAATGGCGATATTTCAAGTAATTGATCTGTTCAAATGGTGTTAAGCGTGTCATGAGCCCAAGTCATGTTTTGGTTGTTTCCATTCTGCCCTCTTGTGTTCTCTCTGTGCATGTTTGTTTCAGATGGGCGGTTCCTGGAGATAATTTATTGGAGGCTGTGATTGGTTCTCTTCTTCACCTGATCCAGATATAAGGACTGCCCCAAACACTCAATCGAGGCCATGATTGTGCCATCACGTGTGACTCAATAGTTTGCTGTTTGCCTTGTTATTGTTGTTTGTTTCATTTTTTGAGTGTCTTACCAGAGAGATAGTGTGTTGGTGTATAAGATTGTGATCTGTGATAATTCTGTTGTATTGTTTTTTTATTTTATTTTTTGCCTCCATTCTGTGATATTCCTGGTTGACTAGACCCAATTATTATTATATATATATATATATATATATATATATTTTTTTTTTTTTGTAAACATTTTGTTTATCTAAATCTTTGTTAAATTGAGGGACGTAGGGTGTTAGACACCATTTTATTTTGATGTCACTTTTCACATTGTTTTGGGTTTAGGGAGTCTGGTAAATTGAAACTGTATTTTATTTCTCTTGGTTTCTTTAATTTTGATTTAGGAAGTGTAGAGGGTTAACAAAGAGGATTTTTGGCCTTGTTTGCCCCTGACACTAAGCCCCAACTTGTAAATAAATGATTGTTATTCAACATCTCTCAGGTTCTGAGACTCTCTTCCTTTTCCTGTTACGGCTGACCCCTAGCGGTCGTAACGAGCGTATCGCCTTAATTTGGAACCTCATTATTTGTTCAGTACATTATAGCAATAAAGTAAGCCTTTGCCAAGCTTGCTGCTGTTTTGTTGTAAAATGATCACTACAACTCACCTGTATAGATGCAGAAAAAAAGACTCTTGCTTTCCACATTTTTAATTGATTCTAGTGTGTGCAGAGAATAAAACTGAATCTGTCTGGCAGGCTTTGTCTCACTTCCTTGTTACTATTTAGGACCAATCTTCAACCAAACTTAATACTGTAGTTCAAATGCATTTCACTGAACTTTCTCAATATGACCAACTTCTCTGTCATCGTCAACTTTTCACCATATAAAAATGACTAAAAAATTAACCAGTTGTAGTCTTTTACATATTACACTTGTTTACACAGAAACGTGCTATATTATTCCTAATTATATTGTAAGTTTTGACTATTGAAAGTGTTTGTCTGTTTAAAGGGAATGTGAAGCAAATTGGCCCAGTTGCTTGATCCTTTAAAGATTAATTAATGTTAAGTAAAAGCTAATAAATATGTTTTCAGAGAAACTGGATGTTTCAGTATTTTTACTGAAGAGCAAGACAAAAAACAAAACAGTTGTGAATACAGAGCAAACAAAGGTGATACGAAGAATAGTAAGAGTTATAACTTTAGTTAGGCAGTCTTTTCTTCACAAATCTATATCTGAGACATATGAGCATGATTTCTGTATTTATTGAATATGTAAAATACCATCCTAAATTGTTTTTGTGAAAGCAGCATATAAAGTTCAGAGGAAACTAGGATTCTGATTGGCTTTGGATTCTGTGTTCAGTCTTAGTCTTATCAAGAGTGTGATAGATCGACTCTTGAACAGAATCAACTGTGAGACTCTGATACACTTTACTCTGTCTATTGCTGTCCAGTTCTGTGTAGATCTGATCTGTCGTTTGTGCTGAAACAACATCAATGTAGTCTGAAGGTTCTGCGTTTGTATCATCTGGGACTGTGGGTCTATTAAGTTCCTCTTTTTCACCTTGAACTTTGGGTAACTCTGGAAGGTCACGGTTTGTTCTCTGGTGGCCATCCTATATTAAAGAAATACATATGATCATGTTAGTCAGATATTGATGCTGATAACAGTATGATAAGCTGTAGAAGTTCATGAACTCACCACCACTGGGTTTGATATAGTCCTGGTGCAGTGGAGAACAAAACCTGATCAGAACAAATAAAGATTGAAGTGATTGATTTTTCTAAAATAGGTCATAATAACCTTATATTATCTATTATACCATGAACATATTTTTTTCAATATTGTGGCATTATATCAGTCGTATTACTCTGACAATTTTCCCATTAAAGTATCATGAGCTTCAACAGAATGTGAACGTTAAGGTGAAATCCAAGTTACTTTCTGTACTAGGTGAGATATATTAGCACGTCTTGAACTGTAGGACATGTGGTTTCAGATAAATCACTAAATGCTTGAGATGATCCAGAGATCTGCTCACCTGAATTACGCCGGCTGTTGTGCTTGAGGACTTGAAACAGACCGAACAAACACACGAAAAACAGGGCGCCAACACACATCAAAGCCACCATCATCATGAACCTCGAGTAAGACTCTGTCGATGCAAAGGCGACAATGACATGCCTGCAAAATCACAACTGCATGATTTCTGTGTGTGTGTGTGTGTGTGTGTGTGTTTGTGTGTGTGTCAGAATCTCACCAGGAAGCTCTTCCGTGAACAGGTCTGTGGTTTCCTCGTGTGGAGGTTCTGCACAGAAAACAAAAGTGAACGGTGTGTAGTTCATCCTCATATATGAAACCTCGGCTGGTTTTCATGTATCCCCATATGTGTGAGTGTGTGAGTTCACTTCTCACACTGACTCATTGCAAGACACGTAAGAGGAAGACCATGCTGTATCACATCCCATCTGAAACTAATATGAGACTCCGCAGAAATCCCCATAACTGTTATACGTCAGTGTTCATGATGCCAAACAGATAGAGATCTCACTTATAATCATAACAAGGCTTTGTGATAAATGGACATGGAGGTTTTAATCCATTTATTTATTTATTTAGTCATCATGAAGGTTTTAGGTTTCACTATATTTCAATAGTCCTGCTGTGTAACAAATCTGTTTACAATATAATAATTGTCCACTGTATCACTGCTCAGTTTACAGTAAGTCTTCAAAACCACATGCATCTAAACGCAGTTGTTTAAAATAACTTTAAAAGGAGACAGAATGTATTTTTTTCCTAACAGTTAGACTTCCTGTTCATACTGCACAAACTGCGTTGTTGTACTGCGTTGTTCATACTGCACAAACTGATAAACTTTAAATGCAAAAAATATATATTTTATTATGTGTAGACATCACACTGGAGAGCTGAATAACTGAACACTGAAGTAATTTCTTATGCATATTACAAGTTCATTCAGCTGTAGAAGTAAACATCTCCAATTCCAATCATAAAGGACATTTCTTTGTGTGTTTTCACCTCTATCGCAGTTAATTTCATGTAAGGTTGCAGTTTTGCATTTTCATGAAAGTTTATGGTTTTCATGTGTTTTTTAAACTTTGCCAGTTTAACATTTAAAGCAATGTTAAACTGCAACAAGACGCAAGATAATTTGACAATTGTATGGCTCTGATTTTTCTGGTTTTCTGCACGCACATACACAAGTAAATCCACCTCTGAAATTACAGTATAATCGAAAAAAAAACATTCCTGCAAAAATAACTATGTTGTGATTTTTATTGTTATTGTGAAACATCTGGTAGACTATTTTATTTTATGTTTCAGTCGTTTTGCTCACCCTTCCTTTGGTATCCTTTCATGATCAAATGTTTGTCCAATTTCATAGCGTCACTCATTTAAATGACTTTTTTTTCATTGTACAATTTCCTCAATGACTTCAGCACAATTTTCATATAATAGTGTCTTTTTGGACAAAAACACTGTTCTTTGTTGTAAATAAATGAATAAACACAAAGCTTTTTTTCTTTTCTTTGAAAACAGTAAAATTGAATGTAAATATGTGTGTATTATTAAGGACATTATTCAGCGGTTGTGTATCTCACCTATGGGGACTGTTATCCAGATCTCAGAGGTGAAATCCGGCAGCAGAGTGATATCTACTCCACACAGGTACTTTCCTGAGTCTTCTGGAGCCAGTGTAGAGATGTTTGCTGTAAGAACATGAGCGCTGGTGTCGTCCAGAAGAGCCAGTCTCCCTCGTTCAGACCTCGTCTCTGGTTGACTGATGTGAACACACTGAAGAGCTCCTGGAGCAAACGAGCCGTTCATCTGGCAGAAGTACTTGCTGTTGTTCTGGTAGGTTTCAGGATAGCTGCAGGAGACTGATATGTTGCTTCCCACGGATCCAGTGATGTTAACAGCCAGCGAGTTCTCCATCAGCCACAGCGCTGACAGACCAAGAACTGCTGACAGAGGCCATTTCAGATTTAGCATGATGAATTTTGGTGTTTATCAATGAAATCAAGTACAGCGAATAGCAAAAAATGTCATTCTCATTGAAAATACAATGACAGATCATACCTGAGAAACTGATGGACGTGATGGTTCTCATGACTGCCTGCTTCAACCTCAACTCACACTACCTGTTTCTCACACTAAATATTAGGTAGATAGTGTGTGTGTGTGTTCAGTTGTTTGTGTTACACTTCCCTAATGCACATGGTAAAGTAAACACAAACACAGTGATCTGAAAAACAGCTCCCTCTTCAGGACAGCGAAGGTGAAGTCTAGCCATACTCAAAGCCATACTTGATTGATTGATTTACAACTCACTCTTTAATTTTTTTCACCGTTTTATTATTATTATTATTTTTACAAAATTAATTTATTATTAATAAATGACCGATATAAAGTTTGTTCGACGTTTGACATTTGTCAGAGAATCAGCCTAGGAAATCTTCAATAGTACTTTAATGATTTAGCACAATGACAAGAAACATGCGGTTTTCTAATAACTTTTTTCAGGATAGGGATACTATTAAGGCTTTTAGACACTGTGAACACTTATCACATGTTCCTCATCAGTGGTGTCAATACTTTTTCATACCACAGTGCATGATGGGAGTTTTTACTATGGTGTTACCAATCATGCATTGCAACATGAAGCATTTTGTTGATTATTTCTATTGTTGAGATTCACATGCTGGTTCTTGATGTCCGTGTGTGTCAAAGTGGATTTAAATTTTTCATAAGCAATGTATATATTTAAAATGCATTCTCTGTCAGTATTACAGCAGCACTGTGCTTGCAACTTCACATGGGGTTGATTATGCAAAACTTACACATGCATTTGAGAAGAAGTTACCTTGATTGTTATCGGGCCAAATCATGATGATTTTCTGCTTTACAAGACCTCATGTATTGCAACAAAGATAGATCTAACACAGAAATCAAGGGTTAAGACACAACTAAACCAAACACTGATCTCCATGATGGTGGCATCATTTTAAACAATAAAACATCAACATCTGATTCTCTGTAATTCTCAATAACAGCAGGTGTTCAGTACTCATGCAAAATCATAATTTACTTGTTCACTTAAATATCTCATTAATTTTTAACTCTTTGAGAACCTGGGTATGACTTGAAGACTTGATTCTGACTAGAAAGTCCCACCTCTGAGCTGAAGTCAGTTGTAGTTTGTGTTTCTCTTTTCTTCAGTGATTCTGTTT